>NC_058136.1:2157219-2181887 GCF_016433145.1 Gracilinanus agilis | reverse complement strand
ATATATATATATATATATATATATAAATTTTTTTGCATCTAAACAGAAAGGCCCTACAACTTCTTAGGATAAGAATTCCTGTGCTTAAAATCCTCAAGTAGTTGGCTTTTACTTCTTCTCTAATTGAACTTACTTTTTTTTCTATAAGGAAATTAGCAGTTCCCTTTGTTTTACCTGTTATGAGTAAGATTAGATTAGCTAGTTATTAGGTATTGATTATATATTGATTAGGAAGTACCTAGCAGGAAGGAGCTGGAGCTGGGAATTCCAGGTTGGAATGAAGGAGGTCATAACATACCCATATCAAGACAGAGATCCATGGGAAGGAATTCTGGGTCATCCTTTTAAGGACCCAAAGGAAACTATGTGGGTATCATTGGGGATCACCTATGGTACTGGGAACTTTAGAGAATATTAGTGCATCAAATTTTTTTTTGGTCAAACTAAGAGCTTTCACCTAGGACAGTTGTTTGTTTTAATCTGAGAGAAAGGTGATATTTATTTATCCCTGGTCCCAAATCCTTCCAGAGAGAGCAACATGTGGTTTAGAAAGTTCAATATAGACTTTCTGTCTTTGTCTTTTCTTTTGTTTATGGGTTGGAAAAAAACCCTGTAAGGTGCTGGAATACCTTTTTTTTTCTCATATCTATCCTTAGAATCCCTGACTTTCTCCAAGACTTAGCTTAAGCTCTGTCTCCAGGAGAAACTTCTAATTCATTTAGTGGTTTATTGTTCTCATTCATCCTTAATTTATCATGTTGATGCATACATATTTACATGTTATATCTCTCCAGTTTAGAATATAAGTTATTTGAGAGCAGGGAATATTTTGTTGTTTTTTTTTTTCATCTGTGTCATGGTTAGGTAATTAGTAAAAGGAATTTTCTGGTTACAATTTGGTAAGCCTTTGTTTGGACTTTGATTTGTATCTTCCCATGAAATCTATGTAATTTGCTTTAGTACTTCCCGGAGGATATTTTTAACTGATGCTCAATAAATTGATTGGCTTGGACCCCTGAGAATAGACCTGTGACAGTAGCTACCCATTTTATATGGAGTTATAAAAGTGAGCTTTTAGAGTGTCTTAGGTTCCTTAGGCCCTCTTTTACCTTTTAGCATATATTGAAATGGGATTTTGGTCAGTCCCTTTACCCATATCTATCAACAGACCTTCAGAACAAGAATATAGTGGCCATCCATGTCCTTTTAACCACATGGAAATCAGGAAATGAGAAACCATGTGGCCCATGTTCCAGATGTTCATTTCAGTTCATAGGAGGTAGCAGATGGGGTTAAGAAATGGAATTTTGAGAATACTTGGACCTCAGTGCTAGAGACTTTGTCAAAGGCACACATGATTTCAATTGTGGGAGAGCTTTTGAAATAGGGCCAAAAGGTCAAAGAACTAAAAGCTCTTCAACCTCAATTTTTGGAGGCATACTGGCAGTTCTTCTTCTGTTTTTTTTAAACCCTTGTACTTTGGTGTATTGTCTCATAGGTGGAAGATTGGTAAGGGTGGGCAATGGGGGTCAAGTGACTTGCCCAGGGTCACACAGCTGGGAAGTGGCTGAGGCCAGGTTTGAACCTAGGACCTCCCGTCTCTAGGCCTGACTCTCACTCCACTGAGCTACCCAGCTGCCCCACTGGCAGTTCTTCTTGATGATTATTTTGCTAGAAACTACAAGTTCCTGAATCCAGTCAAAACAGAAATAGGGGATTTCTGTGAATTCCTAGGCAAAACTTCATTCTTGAATCTCGTCTTTTGGCAAGAAAAGGATAATTTATTTGGTAGCACATGCTTAGGGGTTTGACTCTCTAGCATCTCTAAATCTGAGAATCTTGGATCCAGCTCTCCATTTTTGATATCAGTTTCTGGATAGAGCTAGTCTCTTGAAAGAGAAAAAAAGAAAATTATGTACATAGCCTAAAAGCTTGAAGAGTGAAAAGCTTAAGTCCGAACATGGAACAGCAAGACTTGGACTTTGGACCATACTATTGCATAAGTTATTCAGTAATAATGTATCCAGTAGGAAGCAGGGTAACCTGTTTGGTAGCCTTAAATTTATTTTCCTTCTGGTGAACTTTGAACTTACAGAATAACATTATAAGATAAGATTCTTGTTAATTCTCTAAGAAGTAAAAATAAAACTTACTATAATGTCAGCTGTCTAAAGATAGTGAGTTCTTTTCCTTTCCAAGAAGAGAACAAACTATGGAGTGATTCTATGTAGTTGAGGATTTGCCTACATCTCTATGGAGAATGGGACATACCATTTTTCAGGGGGCTATTTTACTTTTCACTCCCACTCAATCTCTTTCCAAGGGGATTACAAACTATAGGATTGTTCTACACTTGATCTTAGCCAAAAGGTTGAGAAGCAATAGAAAACATTATTCTAGAAAACTTTTCTTCTTTAGGACCCTGTGGGCAGCGGGATTCACTGAAAACTGAGAAATATTATGTTGATTATTTAATCTGAGACATTTATATAATTTTGGTATATTGTCTATGAGATATTATGAATCATTTATATTGGTTTTACATTTGCTATTGGGCAGAATGAAGGCCATCTTGTTCTATTAAACAATTCTATAACATCTAGGTTACATATATATCATCACATCTGTGGAACCCTCAATTTTTCTAGACTAAACCCTGACTAAGAGAAAAATAAGCAAGAGAAAAATTACTTTGTGCCAGTGTGTAAATGTTTATTTTTGTTTATTTTAACTTAATCAATCAAGAACTTGGAGTGCCCCTCCTTTCATACTCAGTCAAATATTTGAATAATCTTTTACTAGAAAGGGAAGTTCACACCCTCAAAGACTGGAAGTGGGTCCCACAAGCACTGCCCCCCTCACCCTCCGAGGCAGTGCCAGGGAAATTAAGAAACCACAATTGGTTCCTAGGATGTGTTAGACCAGCCCATAGTGAAAGGAGGTAGAAACCAGAGAGATAGGAGGTGATATGGGAAAAGGGTTATAAAAGGTGAGACCAGAGAGCTGAACAGGCATGACTTCTGTGTTGGAGCTATTCTGCTGCATTGTGTTATGATTAAAAATGATAAAAAAAAACATATAGTATAAGAGAAAAGCTTATTTTAATAGCCATGGCCTTGTTGGTGAAATATCTATGACCGCGCTTGACTATCTTTTAAATTTACCGCTGGTGCCCATCCTCTCTCTCGGTACGCCAGCCAGCTAACCAGGAGACCTTCTCTAGGCCCTCCTCTGAATTTAAGCTGCCCTATGCGTGGGGACCTTTTTTTTTTGACATCCCCACGCCCAAAGACCGGAAACCCTTTGGAATCATGGGTAATGTAGTCTCAAAGCCCCCACGTGTCCATAGGGAGTCTGCTAGACACTTCCAAATAGCACTTCCCTGAATTCAAAACAAACAATTGACATTTCTGGATTTCATTCTACATTGGAGATTCTGTGTTGGTGGCTTGAAGAGTTCGGCTTCAGTGACTCGCTTGGGTTGAGGACACCCTGGCTGGAGACACTGGTCTTTTGGCTCTTCTCCTCTTTGGTGGGACACTCTCTTCAGTGAGGCATTCGGATCTGGACTTAGGGTATTTAGTCTTGGCAATATTTTTTTCCTCCTGCCTACACTTTGCTCTCTTTATTATCTCTATTTTGCTATAATAAAGCTACTAACAGCCTCATGGCTTAAGAGTTAATTTTTATAAAAGGTGACCACAATTCTTAATTTGACCAAAACCAATTTTAACTCTTAAAACAGATCTCAGGACTAGAGCCATTCTATATAAAGTTGTAGCCTAGAATCCTGGGACACAAGTTACATTTCTATTTTTAGTGCCTAGCACAAGCAACTTGGGGCAAAGTAGAAAATCTAGTTTCTATTAAGTTGGTTGAATTAGACTTGATCAATTATATAAATTTACCTATATCTCTAAATAAAGACAAGAACAAAGCATTAATTAAAAAATAAAACCTTCCATCTTAGAATCAATACTAAGTATTGGTTCCAAGGCAAAACAGCATGAAGATCTAGGTAATTGGATTTAAATGACTTGCTTAGGGTCACACATCTAAGTGTCTGAGGCCAAATTTGAACCCAGAAATTCCTGTCTCCAGACCTTTCTCTCTATCCAAAGAGCTACCTAGCTTCCCCAAAGACCATTAATTTTTTTTTAAACCCTTGTAGTTCGGTGTATTGTGTCATAGGTGGAAGATTGGTAAGGGTGGGCAATGGGGGTCAAGTGACTTGCCCAGGGTCACACAGCTGGGAAGTGGCTGAGGCCGGGTTTGAACCTAGGACCTCCTGTCTCTAGGCCTGACTCTCACTCCACTGAGCTAACCAGCTGCCCAAGACCATTAATTTTTAAGAAAATCAACATTGGAAGATAAGACTAAAACATTTAAGATGGATTTATATTTCTGCTGACAGATTGTGGAAAAATATCAGGATTTTGCATTGGGTGGTTTACTTTGCTCAGCAAGGAGGTAATTGGGTTTTTCACCAATATAAAAGCTTTTGCATGTTTTTCCACATCCATGGTAGGATGTCATCAAGCCACAGATTACCTTTGTAATTCATTCTGTAAAGAACACAGATAATTAAAAAATAAAGTAAGATGTCCTGTTTCCCCCCCCCCCCCAAGTATGTTGATCTGGTTCTCTTTCCAAGTCTTTTAGTCTATTTATAACTTAGGGAACTCCCTAAGTCTGAAGATCAGTTTGGATGAAAACCAAATAACTTCACCTCTACTCTATACCTAAATGTCTTCAGATTTTGTCCATTCTTCCTTCACAATATTTCACACCTGTCTCTTTTTGTTCAGGTGCTCCTGGGTGAAAAGCTTCTGCAATAATTTCTCCTCCCAACAGGCCTTTCTCCCTGTCCCTTGGTCCTCTGATCTTGTTAGCATGTTCTAACAATACTGATTTTCCTAAAACATGAATTTCAAGACATTACTTCCTTGCTTTACACCTTTCCAAGGGTCCCTATTATCTATGGGATAAGTGCATTCAAAACTCCCATAAGCTAACTCCAACACATTTTTCCAGTCCTAGTTCTCATTATTCTCCACAATGATTCCTTCATCTAGTCAAATCATTCTAATTCATTATTCCTTGAAGACATTATGTAGTTATTTCTTTGAATCAGGAATCTTTTCTTTGATAAAGCATACATTTAATCCATAACTTAGCAAATTTATGGTTTAGCTTATCTGATCTTGTTCTAATGTGATAGTTAGCTGAGAGCTTCTACACCAAGGATTCTAATTTTGGAGCATTATATATTATAAAGGATATATAATGGAGGACTTGAGCACAAACCCTGAACTCTGCTAATTATTACCTATGTGTCCTTGGGCAAATGGCTCAGACTTTCTGGGTCTCAGTTTCCTCATTTGAAAAATAAAGGTATTCTAATAAATCTCTAAGGTCTTTTTTTGACTTTTAAAAATATTTTGTTTTTTCCAATTATATGCAAAAATTTCCAACAGTAATTTTTTAAAATGTTGAGTTTCAATTTCTCTCCCTCTTTCCCTTCCCCACTCACTGAGATGACCAACAATTTGGCATAAGTTATATATGTGCAATCTTTCAAAATAAATTTACATATTAATCATTTTGGGAAAAAAGAAACCCCCCCAAAAGCAAAAGACAGTTTTAAAAAGTATGCTTCAATCTGCATTCAGACTTATCAGTTCTTCCTCTGGAAGTGGAGAGCAATTTTTCATCATAAATCTTTTGGAATTGTCTTTGATCACTATATTTCTGAGAATAGCTAAGTCATTCACAGTTGATCATCATACAATATTGTTTTAACTGTGTGCGACATTTTCCTGATTCTGCTGATTTCACTTTGCTTCAGTTCATCAATTGTTTTTAGTTTTTTCTGAAACTATCATGCTTATAATTTCTTATACGACAATAGTATTCTATCCCAATCATATACAACAACTTGTTAATCATTCCCCAATTAAATGGGCATTCCCTCAGTTTACAATTCTTTGACATCACAAAAACTCACTATAAGTCTTTTTGTACATAAAGGTTCTTTTCTATTTTTTTATCTGTTTGGGAAAATTTTCCCACATTTCCTTCAGTAATTTTCTTCTCCCCCCCCCCCATCATATTAGCCAATCTGATAGATGTGAGGTAGTGCATCAGAACTGTTTTAATTTTCATTTCTCTAATCAACAGTTATTTAGAGCAGTTTTATATGACTAGAGATTGTTTTGAATTCTTCTGAAAATTGTTCATATCCTTTGATAATGATCAGTCAGTTGGAGAATAACTTGTACTCTTATAAACTTGACTCAGTTCTGTATATATTTGAGAAATGAGGCTCCTAGCAGAAAAATTTTTATGTAAAAACTTTCCCCCCAGGTTTCTGCTTTCCTTCTAATCTTGGCTGCATTGATTTTGTTTCTGTAAAAAGCTTTTTTAATATAATGTAATCAGAATGATAACACTTTAATTCCTGTGTTCCTCTCCATCTCTTATTAGTCATAAGTTCTTTCCTTAACTATAGATCTGACAGGCAAATGATTCCATGCTCTTCTAATTTGATTTTGATATCACTTTTTGTGTCAAAATTATGTGTCCATTTTGATCCTATATATATGTGTGAGATGATGGGTAGTACCTAATTTGTGCCAAACTGCTTTTCAGCTGTCAGTAATTTTTTGCCAAATAATGATAACCCTTTATGCCTAAGTACCCATTTGACTATATATTGATGTATGATATGAGATGTTGGTTTAAAAAAAATTCTGCCAAACCCTTTTGCAATTTTCTCAGCAGTTTTTTGTCAAATAATGAGTCCTTTTTCCAAAAACAAGGATCTTTGTATTTATCAAACCCTGGAACATTATGGTCATTTTTTACTGTGTATTGTATACCTAATCTATTTCAGTGATCCACCACTATATACATATGTACATATATAGTATATATATTTATATATTTTAAACCCATACCTTCTGTCTTGGAGTCAATACTGTATATTGGCTCCAAGGCAGAAGAGTGGTAAGAGCTAGGCAATGAGGGTTAAGTGACTTGCCCAGGGTCACACAACTAGGAAGTGCCTGAGTCCAGATTTGAACCTAGGACCTCCCAACTCTATGCCTGACTCTCAATCCACTGAGCAACCCAGCTGCTCCCCACCACTATATTTCTTAGCCAGTTTCAAATTGTTTTGATGATTACCACTTTGTAATACAGTTTGAGATCTGATGATACTAGACTATCTTCCTTCATATTTTTTTTTCATTGATTCCCTTGATATTCTTGACCTTTTGTTCTTCCAGATGAATTTTTCCATCTTTGGACTGAAAGTTTCAGAAGCTGTTACTACCACCTATTCAGTTGCTCCAAAGATGTGCAGTTGCACCATGCTCCACTCTTGTCTCAGTGGGACAAATATTTCTGCCAATTTCCTAAATTGTCCTGGGAAGGAAAATTGTTTCACCCCATCCTTTTGTTGTTTTTTTTTGTTGTTGTTCTAGAATTCATTTGAGGCATTATTTTAATATTGTTTGGAGGGAAATTTGGAATAACTCGTAGGAATCCCACCTCTTACTCTACCATCCTGCTTCTGTCTTCAGCTTCTAAGGCTGTGATGGTGAACCTATGGCATGCATGCCAAAAAAGTCAGAGGGACTTGGGACAGAGCTGTTCTCCCCCTTTCCATGTGCCTGAGGACATTCCTCACTTCATACACACCCCTTTGCCCAGCAGTCAATGGGAGTGTTTCCTCCCTCCCCTGTCTAGGGTAAGGTGCTAGGAGAGGGCTCACATGCTGCACGAGGGCGCAGCACAGACAGCAGCCTGTTGAGTCTGTGAGGCAGGTGATTCCTATCGTGGGATTGGAGAGGAGCTAGGTCTAAGGGGAGCATAGCTCACAGTGTGGCACATAGCTGGAGGTGAGCAGAGAGCTCTGGGCACTCTCCTTCCCCTCTCCCCATGCGCCTCTCATCACCCACCCTTCTGCCTAGTAGTCCAGTGAGAGTACTTCCTCCCTCCCCTCTCTGGAGTAAGGGGGAGACAGATGAGGCGGGGGGGTCATGATACTCCATCTCTGGGGATAGGGAGTGTGCTCCGCACTCAGTCTATTGGGTGGGGCCTGGCATTCTGTCTCTAAAAGTTTCGCCTTTGCTGCTCTAAGGTCTTTAAGAACTCTGCTGTAGGCTAGACCTTACCTCAGTCTTGTCACCTCATAGTTTAGGTCCAATACTGGAAAGATGTGAGATCCTTATTCAGTAGATTTACTGAGCCATAGTAGGGGAAGGCTATTCATCAAAGAAATGCAGCTAGGGTACCAAATGAATAAAATTATACTAGTCAACATTAGAAGGAGGCTGGAGTTCTTTCTATTTTTTGTCACTTATGTAACCAAGAAGTGTTGCCGGGAAGTCCAAGGTCCTGGGACATTTAAGTCCCTTGAATTGTTTGAAGAAAAACTTAGCCTAACTTGCTTGCACAGAAGAGAAAGAGTGAGATTGTTGCTCCCACCAATAAATCTTCTTTATCTTCTAAACCTTCAATGTTTAATTCTGCCTTCTATCTCTTATCCTATACCCAGTCAAGTCTTTTTACTTTTGCTTTTACAATATCATAATTGGGTCACTAAACTATATAAAAGGATCCCTACAGTGCATATTGACTTAGACAATCACATGTTAACATTATCTATGTTCTACTGTATTTAATTTATTTTGACGGTGGATAAGACACTGCAGCTACATGTTTGACACTTTTTTATAGCTATATCTTCCTCTTAGGTTTTTGGGAGGTTAGAACAAAATAATTTTTATAATTATATACTTTGATATATCAGTATATCAATGATATAATTAAAATACTTTGAAAATCTAAAAAATTAATAAAATGTTAGCTATTATTATTATTCTCTAATTCCTACTTTTATCTTTTCCTTTAGCATCTTTCCAGTTTTTCTCATGATGTTCTCCATGTCTTGAATATTTCCTCTTTCTGCATCATGATTTCAGTCTGCTAAAGTCTCTTCCTTCAAGGACCAATTTAGGTGTTGGCTTTTCAATGAAGCCTTCTCTGAATTGTCCTCCCCTCCATATTTCTAGACAAGAGTATCTCTTTCTTCAGATTCATCACAGAACTTTGCACAGATGCCTTCTTTTTATTGATGTCATTCATTTTCATTCCCTGTAAACTTTAACATCCCCTCATTGCAAGTTAACTTCCTTGAAAGCAGTAGCTGCCTTGAACTTCACTCTGTTTGGATCCTTGATGCCTACACAATGTTTTTGCAGAGTAGAAGCTTAATAAATATTTTTGTTTAAATACATAGGAAGGAAGAGCAGTCCTAGAAAGTCTTGGAGGTGTGCCTCAGGCTGCCAGAAAATTTTCTCATGGGAAATAAGAATATAGTCATTATGCTCTTAAGAGCTCTGTTCTGACTTAAATTTTTTACTTAGAGATCCAGTTCTGCTAGCACGTAGTTCCTGCTAAATGAATTTTTCTGGATTAAATTAGACTTGACTAAAGAAATTTCTTTCAACAAAAGCCATTGAGAAATGTGGAGGGTAACCAATGTCTTGGTAACTTTATATATGGCTCTATTTTATATTATTATTTTTACATTCATTTTAAAATTTTTAGTTCTAAATTCTCCATCCATTTCTTCTCCCTCTTCCACTGAGAAAGCAAGCAATATATCATGTAATTTATTTAAGGCTTCCCATCACCTTTACCAATTGTAGGACTTGGAACTTGAATGGACAGTGAACATTGTGCCAATCAATCTCTCATTTTACAGACAAGAAATCACACAGCTAATAAGCAACATCCTCAGTACTTGACTATAAATAGAGTGCTATTTCTATAATTTATCCTACTTTTTAAATATTTGAGACCTGGGCTACTAAATGCTAACTCAATGGGACTTGCCATTTTAGTCTTTGAACAACTGCTAGACAATTTACCCCAAAGAGGCAATTTAATTTGCTGAAGCATGTGGAACTATCAAAAATCAAGAAAAATATTAGGTTTTTAATATTAATCAGTATAAATTCAAAACACAGCAAAAATAATAAATTGGACTCTCATTGCGCAATGGTAAAGTGGAATTTTATTAAATTGAAGTCAGTAAAAAACCCCAACAATGTGGGAAAAGAAGTATGGCAACCTAGTCCTGGGGGGAAATTATGGTATCCGATTATAATGAATTATTGCTCTGTAAGAAATGATGCAAATGAAGAGTTTGAGAAATTTATGAGCACTTGGATGAAAAGAGCAAAACCAGAAGAACAATGCATAATATATCATATACTAGCTGTGTGACCTTGGGTAAGTAATTTAACCTCTGTCTCAGTTTCTTCAGCAAAATATGGATAATGCTAGTACCTTCCTCTTCGTATTGTTGTGAAGATAAAAGGAGTTAATATTTGTAAAGTCCTTTGCAAATCTTAAAAACTAAGTAAATGCTACATATATGCATATGTATATAGATATGTGTGTACATATATGTATACAGGCTATATATACATATACATAATAAGCACAATATGATAAAAGACACCTTTGGAAAATTTTAGAATTCTGGTATATATTAACTTTAGAAGACTAATCCACTGATTTGGATCCAACTAGACTATTGATTTGGAGCCAGAAGAGACTTGTAGATGAGGATACTGAGTCACAGGGATGTTAAGCAACTTACCCAAAGTCACCCAGTTACACACCTCAGTGTCTGGAGTAGAATTGGAACACAGATCATATTCCAAGTCTAGTACTAGCTCTAAATGATAGAGGTAGGACTTGAATCCAGGTCTTCTGACTCTAAAGCCTGCATACTGATAAAACATTCCTAACACCTCTTGTTAGAGAATTGATGGATAAGAGGGTCAGAATGAGATATTCATTTTTAGATATGACAAATAAGTTTATTTTTGTGTCTTTATTTAACCATACTTATTTATTACAAGAGTGGGCTTCCATTTGGAGGTAGGGTACAGGGGGAACGAGCAAGAACTGAGTTAGGGAGAAGTGATAAAGTTGCCAAAAGAAAATAACATGAATTAAACATTTTAAAATACATCTAAGGAAACATCTAAGAAGAGTTTGGAAGAGGATATAAAGAAAGGACAATTTTTTTACTACTGTGTTAAATTTCTTAGATGCTTAAAAAGCCATATGTGACAGAAATTCATTTTTAATTTTTTTGTTCTTTGGGTACTGAAATATTTGTGTTCATTATATGTTGATGCTTGACAAATATATTTACTATAATAAAAAAGAAAACTTAAACCTGGGTTTTATTTCGGCCAGGTTCAATTTTTAACCAGTTGTAAAACCCTGGGCTTTTAATAACTTCATTAATAGGAGCTAACATTTATACAATGTCTACTATGTATCAAGCTCTATGCTAAGAGTTTTAAATATATTGTCACATCTGATCCATTCAATATTTGACCCATTTGGGAGGTAGCTGCTATTGTTATCCTCATTTTATAGATGAGGAAACTGAGGCAGATAGAGGTTAAATGACTTGCTCAGGGTCACACAGCCAGTAAGTATCAAAAGCTGACTTGAACTCAGGTCTTTCTGAATCCAGGCCCATTACTCTATCTACTGTGCTATCTTTCTGGAATTATCATTTTTATTATTTTCTCTTAACAGTAAGGAGCTTGAGATTTTGAAGATTCTAGCAAAATGAGCATCTGAGGATAGTTGCTTAAAAAAGAAAACAAAACAGAAAAACCATAGCTGCATCATGACATAATTTTTTTCCTTTGCACTTTATGCTTTAAAACAATCAAATTTCAAAAATAACAGTGTGAGCGGCCATCTTCAGAGGCTCTCAGGCAAACCAAATGTGTATTTCATTGACTTAACACAACAATGACTTGCACATCTGAAACAAGTTGCGTGTGTGGTGGCTTAGCAAAACAAAATTAAGAGTCATCCTAGGGAAGGACATTGCCACAGCTTTGGCGTAATTAGGAATCATCATAATCAAATCCAGGAAATTGGCACATCTGCTTTTCAGGCTGTTGATCCAACTGTGTTGCTGAATGTGCCGTACTGGCAAGCACAGCTCTGATGCGGCTCGATGTGTTCTGCAAAGCTGTCTTTGCATAAATATTTACATAATTTTCTCCAAATACCGTTAGAAGCAGTTGTTTTTTTACCACTTTTTCTCCCTTGGGTTATTATTTCTTTCCACCTCTCATCCTGGGGATGATAAGTGTTCACTTATTATTGTAAGAGTTTATCTGTTTTTAAAGGTCAGATTGGGCAGGGGGAGGAGAACCAAAATAAAAGCAAAATATGTCAAACAACAGCAAAAAAAGAAGCTTCCATTGACATTTTTCTTTAAAAGAATTTTCACTTGTATTATTTCTGCTTTGTTGTACTCGAAATATGCTTACTCAGAGGAAGACATGGAGTGGTGATCAAGAGACCTTGTTATTTGTCTTGGATCTGCCATTGCCTAGCTCTGCAACTTTGGATATCATAAACTTTTGGGTATCAGTTTTCTCTTTTGTAATATGAGAAATATTGGACTTTAGCGTCTTTTCTAAGTCTCAAATTCTGTGGACTCATTTATGAAGACTTAATTTCCTTTTATCACTTTAATTAAGAATATTTAAATCCAAATAATCTGGCAATATATATGGTGACTTTTTTATGTACCATAGGCCAATAGACCTTTGATCTACCTTAAAGAATTAATTGGACAAAGTCTTGGCAATACCTTTTTCTTTCATCTATGGACCAGAAATTGAGGTGGGGATATAAAGCTAGGTAGAGAAACTCTGAGTTAGACAAATGTATCTCCTTTTTAATAGATGTCACATAGGATGGACTTTCTACTATCTATGATTTATGAAATTAAAAAATTATAAAAAAATAAAATCTAAACAAGAACCAAATATACACAGACTGACTTGAAAGAATATTGAAGATGATTAGGGATTTAAAAACCATACTTTTTCATAATAGCTTTTCATTTAGTCTATAGGAATTTTCTATTCTTTGCTAAAGAGCTCAACAGTCTCAAGTTTCTGGGGGAATCATTCTTAATTATTGCTAGGAATTCTTCCCTCCTTCCTTTGTTCCTTCATTACTTCATTCATTCCTTCCTCCCTCCCTCCTTCCCTCCCCATCTTCCTAAATATGTCTACTGTCACTATGACACGATCATTTTGGGAGGTGTCAGGCCCTTCCCCCTCCTCCTAAATGGAATCCTCTCTTATAACAAGAGAAACAATCGAATTCAGTGACTATTCAGGTCAATGCAAATAGCAATTTATGGGCCTTTTCCTCAGCTTTAAGTCAGTGCTTGGAAAAAAAAGTCAGTGCTTGTCAAGACAGATAATGGTTATCTATACCACACACACCTATGAATGATATTTTAAAATTGCAGTACCAATTATCTTTTTATATCTCTATTAGTTACTTAAATCATATTTTTATCTTCCTCTTTTCTAATAGTTTTGACAGCCATCAAGTTTCTCAAGTGCTCACAATTTCTTTGGAAATAGATACCTATGTTGTGTCTTTAATTGGTAACAGTTATGATCTGATTCGAAGGCTGAACGTCTGTCAGTGAGTTTTATATTCATATTTATATCCTAAAATCAGTGTTTTTTTAATTTGTTCTGTCTTCAATTATCTTGGACAAAAAGGTTTTTTTTAAACGCCGCATATGTCTTGGCACATTTGTAGTTTCTAATCTAACCAAGATTTTTAAAAAATCTACATCTGAAGACATCTTGGGAATGTATTTACTTATAATGCATTTACCTCTAATGTTTGATTTTTAAAAAGAAATATGCCTTTTATTCTATACAACTGTGAATACATATTATTTTCTCTTTTGGCATTGAATATTTCTGTCAGACTTTCCTGAAGTTGCATATTTGAATCAGTTAGAAGGAAGGAAGGAAGGAAGGAAGGAAGAAAGAAAGAAAGAAAAAAATAATAGCATTTTGGTCTATGAAGAAAGGAGAAGCAATGTCAAAAACATGGGTCTTAAATAAAATTTTAGAAAACTAATCAATTGATTAACTAATTAATCAATGTATTCTACTACTCATATTTTCCTGTTGTGTAGGTTAAAGTAGCCTACTTTGTCCTACCAAATTTCTTTAAAGACACAAATAAGTAAATTAAGGGAACATGGAATAATTTACCTGTCAGATCTATGGAGAAGGGAAGAAATTATTACCAAATAATAGTTGGAGAAACTATTATACAAGAAATTTTATACAAGATATAAAATGAATAATTCTGATTTTATTAAATTAAAAAGGCTTTATACAAACAAAACCAACTTCCTTTGATTCACTACATAACCAGGACATACTGGGCTTTTAAAATTGTCCAGTGGAGGCAGTCCCATTCTTTCCTGCTGTGTCCAGAGAGTGAAGATCACAGATCACTCACAATGGGTGCCCTAAACTGAACCTGGAGGGGATGGCTTCATTTCCCTTTTACCTCAGCTCCAAGGAATGAGTCTGGGGACTCTGTTCTCTTTTGGTTGCCCTTCTCATTTTTTGTCCTGTGGTCCCCTGATCAGACCCTGAACAAAGTGATGAAGACCTTGGAGCTAGGATTCCATGTGGGATGTGGAAGCTAGCCAGACTGACAGAGAAGCCTAGAGAAACCAGGGTACCTGGGTTTTGAGTTGAGGATGTGGCATGGGAAGAAGGGGTTAGAATTTAGGACTGTGCTCTACAGGAATCAATTTAAGCTATCACCCCAGGATACATGGCTGAGTTATAAGGTATATAAATCAATTGTCAAAAGAAAATCAAAAACATCAAAAAAAAAATAAAAGAGAAAAAAGTAACTTCTGGATGAAACATAAAATATCAAAGTCTCATGTGTAAAAATTATAAGTAAGAAAGAATAAGGCCATGACAGGTCCTTGAATCAGGGCCCAATTAAGTGATTTATGTCCCACAAGTCTGTAGTAGCAATTATGCATTTACCCAATCAGCAGCCAGGACTACAGAAATTGTCATACTATGAAAGAGAGAGAAAAAGGACTAGATTTTGAAGCAGAAGGGAAATATCATTCCCTGATCTGATTTTACCTTTGCTCTCAGGGAGAGGGTAGCCAAAATGGCAGCCAAACTGAGGTACTTGGTAGTAGCCTGGATCTGGCATGAGGGAATCCTGCATCTGAGGGTGTCAAACAGCCGCTTCCTTTAACCCCAAAATAAGTTCAAGTCCCCTGTCTTGGCTCAGAATCTCATCAATCCCACTGGGATTGGTTGATCTCTTTGACTTTATGCTCCAAGACACTGTGTAGGTTAACTTTGTGCTTCTTGCCTTTGTGCAGTGGCTCTTTTGTAATCCCCTCTCCTGGAATCAGACACAATCATTAATCAAAGTTCCATAATATTTAACAATAAATGACAGGTTTACATAATCTAAAACTTTTGGTTATACATTGACATTAGGGCTAATGGACATCTTAAACTTATACTAGTACAAAATTAAAAAAAAACCTTACTGGTTTTTAAGAACATATGCTTCAAGTACAAAAAATGAGAGAAAGAAGAAAACTTAAATACTCATGCACATTAAAGGAAAAACAATAAGAAAAATTTTAAAAAGTCAAAAATATATAGTGCACATTCTATAAAAAGGTGCCAGCAAAGTAGAGGCACAATACAAAGGTTTCTCACCAAAAAATGAGATCCATTGCCTTTTTAACTTGGCCATGATTTACAGTTTCCATTCATATGTGAGTACATATGATTTTCACCCAGTAACAGCCTCTTAAAACAGTAGTACAAAAGCTAATGCACATTCTAAGAAGTACCAAAATCCCTCAAATCACAAGAGCACATTTATTGACAATAGCAAACAAACCTGCTATCATTAGGATTCACATGAGTCTCCATAGCCACTTGCTGTGTGACATTTGAAAACCTATGAAGCTCATAGATACTTGTCACAACTTCTCCAAATCTATCCAGTTTTTCAACCTTGGTGAAGATATTTCTGACAAAGTCTAGTACTCCCATCATTCCAAAATGTGGCAGGAGAAACCAGAAAAAAAACAAAACAAAACAAAACAAAACAAAACTTCTGTACTGGTGATGAAAATCCTTTGGGTCTAAAATGTCACCAAGAATCTAGGTCATTCTGGTGGAAAGGTAGAGTAAGCTGAAGAGTTACAAATATAAAAACCATCCAGGAGCCACCAAGCTCCATGGGAAATCCTCCCTGTGAGAGCCATCCAGAAGTTATCAAGCCCCCTGCGAAAATCCTTCCCATCTCCCAGATGAGATTATAACCCATTATAGGGTAACCAAATTCCTTGGGAAACCTCCCTCCTCTGATGAGATACTGTAACAGTTGTAAAAGGCATGTATTTATATATCCCATCCATCGCAATGTGGAGGTGAGGAATACAATAGTGAAAATCACTTTTGATGTCTCATCTATTGCATTTGCATAAATGCAGAAGTGGGGAATACAATAGTGCTATTGTACTTCACTTCAACTACTAAATGGACTCTTACCTCTTGTTACAAACAGTTCAAAGGTAGGCAAATGATCAGTCAGAGGTAGTGGTACTAGTAGATATCTGAAAATAACTTCTGAAGACCCATTAAAATCAAATTGAAATTTTCAGCTCATTAAATTCTCAAAAGGTTGTATACAGATTGTAACAGTTTGATGGAATCCATCCACCATGTGACAATTAACAAAGGCAAAATGGAACAAAAGGCCTTTAAGGCAACATGTGACCTTGATGGATCTGGTGACAAACCCAGCATCCATAAGGACTTATGGTTTTACCATGGAAAAGGGTTTGTCCAAGTTGTTTATGGACTTTTAAAATGGTATTTTTCCAGTCCAATCATAGAGGAGGGTACAAATAAAGACAATGTAACAGAACTTATAGCTAAATGGCCAAATCACAATATCTGAAAATGACATAGTGTAACAGAAAAGATTAGATCAGATTAATATGTGAACTTAAAAACAAAATTAAATTTTAAAGCAAACAATCAGCAAATACAATAAGTGTGACAGGCTACAGGCACTCAGTGTTAATAGAAGGTTTTACATGAGAGCAATCAATCCAAGAGTCCTTTTCTCCAATTCTGATAGCTATTTTACAGAGACTTCTTCACTATTTGGAGGGGAATAAACTGAAATAGTTAACATCAATAAGGCAAAGGAGTCTTAAAAGGCTTAAAATTCACCTCCAGACTCTTTAAGGTTCCTTCCCCTCCTGAGTACCATCATCCATCTAGATTCCTTTGGTCACACTTCTGGGGTTCCCCATACAGGGGCGGATTTCTGCACTGAGCATAGTGTGGACGAACTCCATATTGGATGTGTTTCAAAGACTGGGTACACTCTCCCTTCTATGTCTTCAGATTACTCAAGATATATTTCAGTTTTTTCTTGGGGAGGAATGGATACATTTCAAAGTAACCAGTTGGTACAAGTACTCCCAGTAATGGTAGTAAGAAAAGATATCCTAAAACTGTGAGCTGTGGGAGCTTTGTAATGCTCTCTAGGAATGGAAGCTGTTTGAGATAGGCAGGAAACTGGGCCATGCTTGCAATTCTACTTCCTGTAGATGGAGCTACCCTAGTATGAACTGGCTAGGAGTAAAGTTAAGAGATTTGGAAGAGTAACCTTCCTTCCCTTCCCCCCTAGGGGTAAAACTGCCAGGTTGCTTCTCACTTCCTCTGCCATGTGGGCAAGGGACTGCTTCTCCCCTTGATTGCTCTCCCCAGGTATGTGGGCAGGGAGTTAAGAGGGTGTGAAATAAGGATCCTTCCTAGATGGATGAGAGATGATAAAACCCACCAAGGAACCTCCCCAGGGCCAGTAAAGCACAACCTTTGAAATTATTAAAACCAAGTTTATTAAGGGTAGGGAAATGATAAATACAGTCCTAAATGTATCAAGCTATATCTCTTCCCACCAATATATGCTCCCCCTCATGGGGTCTGCTATTCTGTTCATCTGAAGCCCTTCTTATAGCTCCCTGCTCTTAACTAATACCCCAAAAGCTATCTGACTATAAGGCAACCTAATTTATATGGATTAACAAAAGGACAAAGAGGAAGGAAGGACTCACAGGTGTATTTGAACCCATACCTAAAGCCTGGGGTTGACTTCACTAGATAACCCAAAGTCCTAGTTGACAACACTTGGATTACCTTGGCCAATTGGATTTCTGGCAGATGGATCACAGACAGATGGTCTCTGAACCTTAGAGAAAAGGCAGTCCACTCCAAGGCATACTCTCAACCAAGGAATCCCTAATCTCTCGAGGAGATTAGGACTACCAAGGGAAATTTGCCAGAGCAAAACCTCCTTCCAGCTCAGTGGAAAACAGGAGTCCATGAATGACTGACCATTAATGCCAGTAAACTCCCACAATCCGTCTCTCCTTGTCAGAATCCTCTCCCAGGGCTTGTATCCAAATTCTCCTCTTTTACTCTTTAAACTAATCCATGAAATTTACTCTATCCCTTACCTACCTTCCTACAGGTAGAAGAACCCCCTTAGGTAAAAGCCTTTAGGAGGCTAATTGTTGCCTAGGAGAAACATCTGGGCTTCCAAGGCAGCAGCAAGCACTCAGCTGTTAGCAAAGAAGGGAAATTTATACTTTACCTTCCCTGCAGGAAAAACTTCTCTCAAAATACGTGGCAGGTGGGTGGCAGCTCCAGCCTCAGCAAGTACCCCCAGGGCAAAGTCCCACAACCAAAATGGGTGGGCAGAGACACCACTTCCATATCCTGTGGGAAGACTCCAAATAGAGTTCCTCTGAGGGGGAGGGCAAAAAGGGTTGTGGCAGGACACGGTTTTCTCAAAATAATCTACTGCCTATCTTTACTCAAAGGCTATCTCAAAAGATGATCAAGGATTCTATCTCTTTGTGGCTCCTCAGTGTACATTTGGAATTGGGAAGATGCCATTTAAAAGTATGTTATATATTTCCTATGGACATGTAGGAGACTTTGAAACTACATTTCCCATGATTCCTGATGGCAAACAGGAAGTATGATGATGTAAGAGAGGGGTTAAATCTCCTGGGTGAGGAGGAAGTGCCTCTCTTTAACTATCAGGTGCGGGAAGGTATGAAGGGTAAAAATGGCTGAGGCGGCAGTTTGAATTACTTACAGGCGCGTGGTCTAATGATTTTATCCCTATCAGCATGGCTTTAATTAAACTACTAATTTATATTATTATATCAGTCTTTATCATTTTTAATCGTAACATCAATAATGTAAGATTTAAATTAATACCCAATAACTACAAGTATTATATTTTATAAAGTTTATGAATAATAACTTAAAGTAGAAGAAATAAAAAAATAGAAGTATAAAACTTAAGTATGACCACATGAGTAAGCTTTCTTGCCAAGCTCTCCCCCCAGACTCCATAGCTGTGTTCTGAGGAGAAAAGAGAGAGAAAGGAGCTACATCAAAATATATCCTCCCTACATATGCAGTGTTCACATTCAGCATGAGCAGGTAAAGGGGATGCTGGGTAAGAGAGTCCTGGGGAGCAAATACTAGTTACATAGAAGTTATACATCACAGACCCCATTGGGGTACCAGATAATGATAGGAGAGGGGTGGTGTGTAATACGTCTGGCCTTCAGGCAGTGGAGGCCAGGGAACTCAATGTACAAAAGAAGCATACAGTGTTTTTTTGTTTTTTTTTTTAAAGTAGAAGAAAATATTGATGAATTGTTTTGAAATAAAAAGGAAGAAACGAAGGCTTCTCTAGTTGATTCGGTTCTTTGTATAGCTTGTGAAACTTGAACTAGTTAAGAATTGTTTTCTTCCCCTGTACACACTGCTATCTCCCTCAGGGACAGACTGTATTCTAAACCACATAGATTTTGGATCAATATTATATCTTTATTAGCCACTTCAATTAAAAGGTATAAACTCAGTCCATATAAAATGAATCCTTAGAATTCTTACTACAGTTGTAGTTTAGTGGGCTTCATTTGGACTATTCTTGGAACCAATAAATGAATACAGAATACTGTTCATCCTCATGACTTCAAGTGGATTTCTGGTTGTGATGAAAAGTGAGGTCACTGCTGTTCTTCCATATGAAATGTTGTTTTGTCCATATTCCAATCCAAAACTTGATTTTGGCACAACATTTCAATTTTCTTTTTTGCTCTTTCTTGCTCTCCAGTTTTTTGTTTGTTTGTTTGTTTTTCTTTATTAAAGCTGTCACTGATTTCAGGCTTATTGTCCAAAATTATTTTATTTTCTAGGAGATATACTTTATTACTTTCCTAACCTAGAGAACTGTTACTAGCAGATAGTTCTTTAAAGTTTTACCCTGAAGATGAGTGAGATTGGAGGTAGAAGGGAATTTTGTTTAACATGGGCAAATTTTTATCCAGAGTGATGTCAGTCACTCACTGGGATACTGTCTTACTGAGAAGCACAAACTTAGTCTTGCCTCCCTAAAAGGTAAGCTCTGTCAAGATTTTGAAAATATCACTAGGATTTGTACAAGGAGCCACTTGTTTTTTGGACTTAATTCTCCTACTCATCATTTACATTGTTTATCTCATTTCTTTCTTTTTTATATTTTTATTTTTTAAAGTTCATGAAAAAAAATTTCAATTCATTTAAGAAAATTTTTATTTACAAATTCTCCCCTGCCCCCATCCTCCCTCTACATTGAAAAGACGAGCGATTTGACTTAGGTTATGCATGTGCAGTCTTGTAAAACAAATATCCATCTTAATCATGCTGTGAAAGATAACCCAGACAAAAGAAAGAAAGTAAGAAAAAAAGAATGTTTTAATTTATATTGACTCTGTCAACTCTTTCTCTGGAAGTAGATGGCATTTTCCATCATGAGATCTTGCATTGATGAGAAATAGCTATCATTCACAAGTGATCATTTTAGGTTGTTAATCTATATAATATTCTCCTGTTCTGTTCACTTTACTTTGAACCAGTTCATGTAATCTTTCAAGACTTTTCTGAAATCATCCCGTTTGTCATTTCTCAGAGCATAATAATGCCCATCACAATCACATGCCACAACTCTTTCAGCCAATCTCTTTTTCTCAACATTAAGATACATTTAGGGTCTTTTTCTTTTCTTTTTATCTTTTTGGGACATAGACCTAGTGGTGACATTGCCAGGTCAAAAGGAAAACACAGTTTTATAACTCTGTGGGCATTGCTCCATTTTACTTTCCAGAATCAGCTCACAGCACCATCAACAGTGCATTAATGGGGAGCAGCTGGGTAGCTCAGTAGCTCAGTGGATTGAGAGCCAGGCCTAGAGACGGGAGGTCCTAGGTTCAAATCTGACCTCAGACACTTTCTAGCTGTGTGACCCTGGGCAAGTCACTTGACCCCCATTGCCTACCCTTCTTCTGCCTTGGAGCCAATACACAGTATTGACTCCAAGATGGAAGGTAAGGGTTTTATAAAAAATAAAAATTAAAAAAAAACAGTGCATTAATGCCAATTTTCCACATCCCCTCCAAAATTTGTCATTTTCCTTTTCTGTCATATTAGCCAATCTGAAAGGTGGAACCCCTCTTTGAGCCAGTTTAGAATGAAAGTTCAATCATTCAGGCATTGTCTGCCACTCCCAATCTTCCTTTCCACTGTAGAGCTCTTCCACTCTTCTTTTAGGTGAGATAATTTATTACATCCCCCCACTGCATCCCTCTTGTTTTGGGATATCATCCCATTATAGTCAGCTCACACAGTGCTCTCTTTCTATGTATGATCCTTCTAACTGCTTTAATAATGATGAAATTCTTAGGAGTAACATTTATCATCTTCCCATGTAGGAATATACAATTTAATCTTTCTGAATCACTTATGATTTCTTTTTCTTCTTTACCTTATGTTTCTCTTGAGTCATGTATTTGAAAGTCAGTTTTCTGGTCTTTTCATCAGGAATGATAAAAATTCTTCAATTTTATTAAATATCCACTTTTTCCTCTGAAGGATTATACTCAGTTTTTTTGGGAAGATGATTCTTGTTGGTCATTCTAGCTCCTTTGTTGTCTAAAATATATTACAAGTTCTCTGATCCTTTATGTAAAAGCTGCTAAACTCTGAGTTATCTTGACTGTAGCTCCTTAATATTTGAATTGTTTCTTTCCAGCTGCTTACAATAATTTCTCCTTGACCAAGTGCTTTGGAATTTGTTATAGTATTCATGGAAATTTTCATTTTGAGATCTCTTTCAGGAAATGATCAAAGGATTCTTTCAATTTCTATTTTATCCTTTGGTTCTAGAATATTAGGACAGCTTTCATTAATAATATTTTGAAAGATGGCTTATTTTTTGGTCATGGTTTTCAGATAGGGTAATAATTCTTAAATTACATCTCTAGGATCTATTTTCCAAATTAGTTGTTTTTCCAATGAGATATTTCACATGTTCTCCAATTATTTCTTGATATCTCAGGGAGTAAATAAGTTTCACTAGTCCAATTCTAATTTTTATTTACATTTTTTATTTGTTTGCAAAATACTTCCATATTGGTCTTTGTCTTAAGAGCAAAGTCATTCATAACCCAAGCCCCTAAATAAAACCAAAAATACACTGTTGTGTAAGAAGACTCCAATAGTTATTTCTCTGGAGGTGGATAGCATTCCTCATCATAAAACTTTTAGGATTGTCCTAGATTAGTGATGACCAAACTACAGCCTGGCCTGTGGGCCAGATGCAGCCCCTGAGCGACATTATTCTTAGTCTAACAAATACAATGAGTAGGATACAATACAATGAAACTTCGAAAGAGTTGCCTTAGAAACAGACTGGCAGATGAGCATTTCCTTTCCTTTGGCCCCTTCTTTTTTTTTTTTTTTTTTAAACCCTTGTACTTCGATGCATTGTCTCATAGGTGGAAGAGTGGTAAGGGTGGGCAATGGGGGTCAAGTGACTTGCCCAGGGACACACAGCTGGGAAGTGGCTGAGGCCGGGTTTGAACCTAGGACCTCCTGTCTCTAGGCCTGACTCTCACTCCACTGAGCTACCCAGCTGCCCCCCCTTTGGCCCCTTCTTTAAAAAGTTTGCCCATTACTGTTTTTGACCATGTTGCTTCAATAATGCTCTTCCACTATCATTTCTATTTAAGTTCAATTTTAACACTTGGATCTTCCTCTTCTTTTAGAAAGAACCCCCCACCCCCATTATTAGTATATTGTTACTGTTGTTTTGAAGTCCAAGGATCTTTATCTTTTTTTCCCTTTCTCAATTTTCTCTATTTCTTTTCTCTTTTTTCCTGTTTGCTATATTTGTTTACTCATTTTGTTTTTCTGTTATTTTGTGGTGTTTGCAAAGCAAATAATTTGCTCATGATGGGGGAGGGAAATTAATAGGATTTCTTCAAATGCTTCTCTTGTTGAATAGGTCATTGATTTATGAAGCTCAGATTTAGAGAACCTATTACTTTGAGTTATAACTTAAAATAATTTTGCTCTTCATAATGTATTATTTTGTTGCTTTCTGTGGTTTCAGGTGGATGCAAAATAGACTTCTGTATCTTGAATTTCCTATCCTTTATATCTGAAGGCATTTTGCTTGTTCAGTTAAAGAATTTTTTCTTACTGGATGCTAAATTTAATCACTATGTTTCTTATAGTTTGCAGCATTATTTTTGTTTTGTTTTACTTTTTTTTCCTTTAGGTGATGTCTGGATTATTTTTTTTTATAGATATCTGAAACTTGATATTTATTAGTTATGTTCTACTTTTTTATAAAACATTTATTAATATTCATTTTTAACATGGTTACATGCTTCATGCTCCTACTTTCCCCTTCACTCCCCACAATCCCCCCACCCATGGTCGATGCACATTTCCACTGGTTTTAACATGTGTCATTGATCAAGACCTATTTCTAAATTGTTGATAGTTGCATTGGTGTGGTAGTTTTGAGTCCACATCCCCAATCATGTCTGCCTCAATCCATGTGTTCAAGCAATTGTTTTTCTCATATGTTTCCTCTCCTGCAGTCCTTCCTCTGAATGTGGATAGCATCTTTTCCATAAATCCATCAGAGCTGTCCTGTGTCATTGCTTTGCTGCTGGTACAGAAGTCCATTACATTCGATTTTACCATAGTATATCAGTCTCTGTGTACAATGTTCTTCTGGTTCTGCTCCTTTCACTCTGCATCAGTTCCTGGAGGTCTTTCCAGTTCACCTGGAACTCCTCCAGTTTATTATTCCTTTTAGCACAATAGTATTCCATCACCAGCATATAGCACAGTTTGTTCAGCCATTCCCCAATTGAAGGACATACCCTCCTTTTCCAGTTCTTTGCCACCATGAAAAGCTCAACTATAAATATTTTCATACAAGTCTGTTTATCTATGATCTCTTTGGGGTACAAACCCAACAATGGTATAGCTGGATCAAAGGGCAGGCATATTTTTATAGCCCTTTGAGCATAGTTCCAAATTGCCAGCCAGAATGGTTGGATCAGTTCATAGCTCCACCAGTAATGCATTAATGTCCCAATTTTGCCACATCCCCTCCAGCATTCATTACTCTCCCCTTCTTTCATTTTAGCCAATCTGCTAGGTGTGAGGTGATACCTCAGAGTTGTTTTGATTTGCATTTCTCTAATTATTAGAGATTTAGAACACTTTTCTCATCTGCTTATTGATACTTTTGATTTCTTTACCTGAAAATTGCCTATTCAT
>NC_058136.1:2133200-2156719 GCF_016433145.1 Gracilinanus agilis | reverse complement strand
CACACACACACACACACACACACACACACACACACACACACACACACACAGACACACACAATGTCTGGAACCTTTTTATTTTGGATCTGGATTTTTTCAAGTGCTTTTCCTACTTACTCCCAGTGCTCTATTAGTCATCCAAATCTGTGTATAATTCTATTGCTGTAACTCAAAATACGTTTAAACTATATCAAGAAATTAACTTTTTAAAGGAATCTTGTAGTGAAATTTTCTATATGAGTGGTTGTTTTGTAATGTGAATAATCCCTTTTGAATTTAAATTTATATACTTTGGGGGGGGGTAGCTGGGTGGCTCAGTGGGCTGAGAGCCAGGCTCAGAGATGGGAGGTCCTAGGTTCAAATCTGACCTGAGACACTTAGTTCCAAGACAGAAGGTAAGGGTTTAAAAAAATTATATACATTGGGTATTCTCGTCAGGAGTATATGTGTATATTTATGTACATATGTGTATATGTTTCATAATTCAAGTTTTCTGATAACATCATATAAAAGAAAGGCTTGTTATATAAATTTAACTAAATGAAACAATGGGTTTTTATTTTCATGCTAATGACTTTGAAACTCTTTTTTTTCCTAATATGGAAAGTGATGATAAATCTCTGAGAAAACAATGAGTTTGAAAGCCTTTTGATTATGTGGACCCTCTTGGAGGAATTCTTCCTAGTTATTTACCTTCACATTAAAAGAGAAAGGGATCTCTTGTTCATTTATCAACTATGTCAAATAAAATATCAAGCAATTCATTTTGGTGGTATTTTATACCAACAAACATATCTTTCTGAATCTTTTTCTTGGAAATGAGTTTATGCCACCTCCCCCTAAAAAGACATATGACTGATATATCTGGGTGATTCCACTCAAACTGTTCTATTTGATTGATTGTTATGGTTGAAGATATCTAAGTAACTATGCAGTTATTCAATGACCAAGGATAAGTATGTTCATATGGAGGTTATTTCCTTTTATTAGTTATATATCTAGGTGACAAAAAGGCAAAGTAGACATAACAAAGGAGCTATACTTTGAGAATATGAGGGTCTTTAGTAAATCACTTATCTCCTCTTGGGCCTCCATTTCCTAATATAAAATATAGGTTTTGCTTAGGGATCTATATAGATAGCAAAAAAGATTGAGATGAAATTGGAAAAATCCTACAGAAGAGTGAATCTTAATTACTTCCTTCTCATGTAAGTGGGAAAAAAGAAGCCCGTTCTCCTTATATTTTCTTTCTTTTCATCTTTTCTTAATTATTTTCTTATCTTCTTTCCTAAGGTTTTCTAGGGTCTAAGATTTAAAAGGTCTAAAGTTCTAATTCCTCTGCTTGTTTCCTGTGATCTTTATTCTCTTATCCCTGGCAGAATAAAAAGTCTACTGGAAAATATTTAACAATTGGTTCTACAAACAAAAACAAAAAAAAATGAACACACACTGAAATTTAGTCCATATTATTAACATTTATATATATACACACATACACACACACATATATATATATACATATATATATACACACACACACACATATATATATAAAACTTTCTTACGTTGTGACAATGAACAAAACAATCCCTGATTTTTTTTAACATTTGCTCATTTCTGAGGTATAAATGCTCACACTAAAAATTTAACAATTGGCTCTCATGAGTCAATATAAGCTGACATCTGTAAAGTCCTGACTTCATGGGTTCACAATAAATGTTCTTGTCTAATTTTGGTACTCGGGGAACAAAGGCAGAAGCTCAGACTTGAGCACAACCTTGTAACAATGTACCGGTACAAGAAAAACTCTTCTGGTTACTTTACCCTGTTCAAGTTCTGTGTCACTCTAGATAAAATTACATTTAACCACACAAATCCAAGTAGATAGAGTTTGTGGTATCTTTTGTATCTTCTTTCTTCCAGCAAATGGTATTATGGTCCACTTATATAATTATATTTTGTTAATATGTACAAGCAGACATCCAATTTCAGAAATAAATCAATATCACCTACAAAAGCATATCCAGAGCAGGAACAGATGAGATGACTACTTTTTTTTTCCTTATTGAAAAAAGAAAAAAAGCCCCAGGGTGAGATAAAAAGTAATTTTATTAGATGAATCCCTTTTTTGTATCCATAATATGGCTGGGTAAAAAGCAAAAGTTTAAAGATTTTTCTTTGGATTTGTTTTGTGAAATTTGATTCAATTTTCTAATGACTTTCTATGTTACACGTAAGTTACACCTTTTATATCTATAGCATGATGTCCTTTAGAAATGAATTGGCTGTAATAGAGAGGCGTCGATGTTCTCTTTGGGTATAATTTCAGCTCCACTAACACAAAAGAGGTTGGAACTAAATCATTTTTATCCATCATTGACTATAGAGATGATACCAGGAAGAAAAATACAGAAAAGATAGAAAAGGAGAAGAAAGGTGGCAATGAAAGAAAGGAAGAACAAAAACGTGGCCTTTGAACAGTTCACAAATTAAAGCATTAGCCCCCAATAAAACAAAGTTAAAACTTTTAACCAAAAAAGATCATAGAAAATGTGCAGATAAATGTCAAGTTGTGGCATGACAGTTTGGTGTTGACTTGATCATACCTGCTAATTACTCTTGCTGAATATTAATGGAAATCATAGATCCTTTTGCATATTAAATCCATTTCAATCAAAAAAAAGAATTTAAAGAATCTGTTTATAAAGCATTATTTGAGAAGCTGGAGGCCTTGAGTATGGATTTAATATTCAGCCTTTTGCTTTTCTCTGGGGAAATAGGGGCCTTATGGTCTCCATAACTGTTTTCCAGATTAGTTTCCAGATTTTGATGGTTTCCTAGGAGCATGACAAGAATGTTGGGCATTCTTAGGAAAAAATAATGAAAAAGCAAAAAGCCTAGGTGACTATACCATAGTGGTTAAGTTATGGTTGGTTCTAATTAGGTAGTCATAATGAGACAAAGAATTTATCTGATTTCATACCATTATGCAATTATGATATCCTTCTTGTCAAAAACCATTTGATAATTTTTCTCTCCCACAAAACAAGCACATAGTTCCAAGTAGACAGGAAGGAATTCTGAAGGAGAAAGACTTAATTGCTAGAGTAACTACAGTTCATTTTGCTTCTTATTCCAGGGCTAAGATTCTAATTTATTTGTTCTCAAGCTTGTAGAGACACCATCTAATGTAATCTCACAATGGCACTATCAAGTAACTGTGGTTTCACAAATATTCTTGTAAGCAGAGGAAGTGAGTGTAGTGTAAGTAAGGAAACTAAGAGGAAAAAAGCATTTAGGAATGTTTCATATTCAAAATAAATCTTGGACAAAACTGAGTTAGGCTGGCACTACTGTTCTTTGAGTTCAGCAAATCATTATTTGCCATCAAGGCTATTTTTAGTACTAGACGATCCTCCAGGAATAAACTGGTCTTTTAAAACATTTGGGGTTGAAGAGAAAGCAGACTGGAAACTAATCTCCTAACAACTGCCTATTACACATTTTATGGGTGGCTCTTGGCCAAGATTAAAAATGACCCCCTACTAATGGAAGACAACATTGCAAGGCTGGAAGCATTCACTGTTAGGAGCATTTTGTTTTACTTTATAGTGTAGTGTAGCTACTAAAACTAAAGTTATTAGTTTTGTTTTAAAATCTCTGCATCCAATTTTGTTATCCTAAAAGATGGTCCATACGCCTAGCAGATGATTTCACAGGAATGTTTCCATCTTTAAATGTTGATTTTGCTCTGTCTACAAGGTGCAAATGATAAGAAATTGGGACTGGTCATACTATGGCAAAAGCAAAGGAAAACAATTCAAAATCATTTTTGGTGGAAGTAAATTGGTGCAAATGGATGTGAGGGAGAGTATCCTTTTTTCCTTTTGACCTCTTTTTTATTTTTTTAAAGTGTATGTTACCATGTTTTAGAAATTTGTCTAAACTCATATCTTTCCACTAGTGTTCAAATTCACAATGTATCTTATTTGAGTTGCATCTCTAGTTCATTGAAGACAAACAGAAAGTCATCTGAGTCAAATATTTTAAAGTATTTGTTTCACATAGATGCAACTGAACAATGACCCTGTCCTTAAGGAAAGACCAACTTCATTTAAGTTTATGGCAACGATAAAAATAAATGACAAATTTGATTTGTCTTACAGTTGATTAAAAATATTAGGTAAACAGTGGTCTCTAAAAACTGCCTAGTAAGACTGGTTTAATGATTTTTATAACAACTTGGATTCTCCTCATCAAGCTTAAATAGCAGGAAGATAGACCTGGTAGGATAGGGTTTGGGGGGAGTTTGTTCTCTTCTGTTCTATCCCTCTATAGGGATATTGGGCTTTTTGCCTAGATTTAAGATAGATGAACCTTGCCTGTGTTGAGATGGAAAGAATAGGTTAACTATTTTATTTGTAGAGATAACATGGCATAATGGACAGAGAACTGGCATCAAAGACAGTAGAACTGTTCAAAATGTGCCTTTGACAAATGTATAAAACCAGAGATAAATTACCTAAACTCTCATCACTCTTCTAAGACTAGGAATTCTTTAAATTTTTTCTGTTTTCTTTAAATAATTTTGGGAAGCCTATGGATCCCCTCTCAGAAGAATGTTTTGAAATATATAAAATAAAATACATAGTATTACCAAGGAAGTCAATTATGTCAAAGTACAGTTACCCAACCCATTAAATCATAGACCCTGGGTTGAGAACTTTTGATTCAGGGGTATAAATTCAGAGGAGGTGTCAGTTTGCACTGCTTAAGGGAATTTTCTCATTCAGGAGTTCCATACATTAATGGAGTCACCGGTCCGGTTGGTGGTAACTGTCTATATATGAGTGTGATTGAGTATTCAACAAGAAGTGTCTTTTGTGCCATCTCTATCTTCTCTCTCGGAGCCTCCATCATCTGGTACCTCATTTTCCATTTCCCAGGGTCTCATTCTCCATTACCAAATGTTCTTCTCTATTCCCAAAAAGCCAGTGTCCTGCAATATGCTTAGACAACTTCTGGGGCAACAAAACTTTTTTCCACTGTATTCAATTTCCATTCCCTTAGGGCCTTCCTTTCTAGGGTTAAATTAATCCATGCAAAGTAAAGAAACAACATGCAAAACATTTTCTTCTGAATAAGTGGCATGATACCACAAAAGGGCAAGGCAATTTTAGGCACTGTGCTTTCTAAAGTCAATTAGATTTCCAGACAGTTTAGTAAAAGATTGGGGAAATATTCTTGATAAGGGACATCTTTTGAAGCCCCTAAAATCTCCACACATAGGAAACTAAGCATTTCGAGTACATACAGGGTCATTGTTGACAGTAGACAAATATTAATAAATCAAAGTACTTCAGTGATCATGATGAGCTTCCTAAAAGGAGTGGCTACTCTCTTAAGAGATGCAGAATATGTTTCAGTAAATTCACATGAAACACTTAGTACATTTTAAAAAATGAGAGAATACACACACTTCAGAAAATGTTAAAATTGTTGAAATTTGGGGCAATATGTCAATAATCAGGGATCAGAAGCAAAAGGGACAAATAAGATTTTCTGAATATAAAAAAATAGCCTACAGCATTTCCCTTTTTAACTGCCAGTCCCTGAGCAACCAAAGGGAGCCGGGAGATCACGGCTATAAATCCTGTTAATCAGTCTACTTCTCTTTTCCAAATCTACATCCTGTTCCTAGAAGTCGTGTAATTTGATCCTTCCAGTGAGTATGACTTGCCTTAATAGCAGGAACTAAAGTACATTTGAAAACAACATGATAATGTAGTGGGCAAAGTTGAAAAAAGTCAGAGTTCAGGTTTTTCTAAACCCAAGAATGGTGCAAAAAAATATTTCTTAAAAGAGAGAGATGCAATTTTGAGGGAATGCATTTAAAAATAGTAAAGAAACTCTTAAAAAATAAACTTTGTACACAGTCTAGTACTTGGGAGAAACCAGAAACATTATATTAAGAATTAAAAACAGTTGGGAGAAAGATTGAAAATTTGCTTAATAAACACTAGACATAAGGACTACATATAAGATCAACTTTTAAGGAAAAATACTCTTCCTTACAAGAAGCATCTTTTAGAAGGATAATAATAATAATACTAATTATCAGGTCTCTAAGTCCTCAAACCAACTGGTCATTCATTTATCTGTGGGTGACTATTGTGTGCTAATCAGCCAACCAATCCCCCAAAATTCATTCATTTCCTATTATGTACCACACATACTGTGCATTTTGCACTGTCATTCAGCATTTAACTTCGACAGCCTTCATTTACTCAATTTGGGTCAGCTAACTCCATCAGCCTGGTGATTCCCATTCATTTTCCTCAACTATTATTATCCTATGTTTGTTGACCCAGTACTGGACACAGTGCTGATTCCTTCCCATTGTTGTAGGCTTGTCATTGCTATCTTGGTTTGACTCTGGCTTTCCCATTCCCAAGAGGAAACATGGCATAATAAGATCTATATTTGGCTTTATGACCTTTATAATTTTTGTCAATGATTTGGATAAGGGCATAGATAGTATGCTTCTCTGATTTGCAAATGATACAAATTTGGGAGGGATGGCCAACACTCGATAATGGAGTTAGCACTCAAAAACGTCTTGGAAGGCTAGAACACTGAGTCAAATTTGAAAAGACAGATAAATAAATGCTTGCATACATTCCATCCTCTTCCCCAGGTACTCCTTGAGGAAATTTAAGTCTGATGCAGTGTGAATTTCCTTTTTGTACTGAATAATACATACTTTTCAAAGATGGGAATCTAAAGTAGATAAATCAATTGACTCACCTTACTGATTACAAAACAACTTATATTTTCTGACTATAATCAACCAACCATAGTGGTCTGATGATGGAAATTAGCATAGCGTATCTAGTATGAGAGATGTTCAGTAAAAATATGGCAGTAATTTAATTACATTGACCACTTGGCCTTTCTGTCCCCCCCTGCTAGAGAGAGACAGTGGTAGTGTTGATGAAGAAAAGGAATGAAGCTACCCAAATCAACAAAGTTCCTTACTTGTTTTATTTTACAAAAGTAGGAAGTATTAATGTCAGTTCATGTGGTGATGTCATGGGAAGACAACACTTAGTATTTATACCTCTGAAACATCAATTCTCTATAGGTCTATGACCAAATTATCATATATAGGTACTAGCAAAAGTGTTGTTTAGCAGAAAGACTTTCAGAAGACTAGGATTGAAATTTCTGTTCTTTTATAAATTTAAACCTCATTGATATTTAATTTTTGGCATCATCATCATCTTTAATTATAGTTTTTTCACTTTTTTTCCACTTAGAACCATTTCTTATGAATAATAAGCAATAAAACAGGAAAAATAAAAATAGTTTTGCAATGGCAATCAAAATCTCAACAAAGTCTGATATTATAGTGTTCCATATATAGACCTGTCACATCTGCAAAGAGAAGAAGTAGGTACATTCTGATATCTTATTTTGGGGATCAATTTTGGACCTTATGACTTTATAGCAAATTATGATTTTTATTATTTTGTCTAGATCTATAAGATATTCTCTTGGCGATTTGATTGGTATAACACTAAATTAGCACATAGATGTAGACATTATTACTATTTTTCTTATATTGGGGCTATCTAGTCATAAGCACCAAATTTCTCTCCAATTATTTACTAAGGCATACTAGATTGACTACTATTTGCTTTAAACATTTTATAATTACTTTTAATGATTTCCTTTTCTGTTATTTCTTCTTGAATTTTGTTATTGCTTTTCAGAAATGCTGTTAATTTGGGAGTTTACTTTGTATCTTGATAAGCACCTATTAATGGTCTATAAATTTATTTACTGATTATTTAGAATTTAATAAAGTAGATTCTCATGCTAAATAGGTAGGGGCCCCCACTTTTATCTATGTTCATGTATTTAATTAGTTTACCCTCATTTTACTGATTAATAACATTTGAAAAATTATGTCAAATGATAGCAAGGAAAGGGGCTTCCTTGTTTTGCTCTTGTATTTAAAAGGAAATTTTCCTGAGTTTCTTTATGACTTATAATACTAGCTTTTAGTTTTAGATTTTTTCATTCATATTGAGAAAAATTCTATGTTAAAGCTTTATTATAGCAAAATGGATATTGTATTTTGTCATATCAAGTCCCTGTTTGAAAGTTTAGTAGCTATGTGATCATTATTAATTCATTTACTTTCCCATCTATAAAATGGAACACAACCTACTCCATATGTAGACCAAATTGGAAAAGGGAAGACTTAGAGCTGACATGAAAGCTGTCTTCATGTATTTAAAGAGCCATCAAATGAACAAAGAATGCTCAATGCACTTCTTGGCCCCAGAGGAAGGAACTAGGTACCATTGTTGCCATTACAGAAAGACAGTTTATTTACTGTTAATTGGAATTTACAGTTAATTGGAAGAGGTATCTTGGTGTGATTATATTTAGTTTGAACTCATTGTCTGGGCATTTACCTGGTTGAAATGGAGGAATAAGAGACATGGGAGATTTGCTCTCCCATGTCTCTTAGAGATGAAGTAAAGTTTGCCTTTTCCTTTCTTGGGCATTTGATCTATAGAGGCCAAGCTACATAAAAGAGAGAAAGAGAGAGCCAGCTTTGGAGTTCAGAAAAACTAGGGGTTTTCTGACACGTAATTGTTGCCTGACATGTGAGCATTTCACTAGCCATTTTTAGTATCTCAGTGACTCAGATAGTCTATAGGCGTAATCTGAAGAACAGTCATATATCAGGACTGGTAGAGAAGTTTACTCCCTAGAAATTCCCTCCCCCTTTTGTGCCACTTTATTGCTGATCATCTGCTTTAGAAATGGATGAATACCTCTCAATAATGAAGCTAAACCCTGTTGCTATTTCACCTTAGTCCTAACAATTATTGATGATATCATTTGTTCTTTTTTTCATTTTTGAGTTAATATCAGTAAAATGGGGTGAAAATGCTGACATTTTACAAGCATGTTGTGATAAACGCCTAGCAGCTGTGATGAGAAATCTCTTGGAAAACAGAAGGTACTAAAAAGAAAATAAAGAGGCCCAAGAGAGAACTAGTTTCTCTCCTGAGCTAGTTATATAATTCATATTTATTGAGTGTCAGTAATGCATGAGTCAATATAGAGAATATAAAAGTAATTTTAATTTCACTTCAATTCTCATTAATCTATCATTTCTAATGAATTCAATTGTTAATTCTTGCTCACCTCTAATCAGGTTGTTTTAAGTGTGGCAATTTCTATAATTTTATTAATGGAATGGTGAAATAAATGTGAAAGAATGTCACAATTTGGATCCATTTCTTTAGGAATGCTGGCATTCATTCCCAGTAAGATATCTGAGAACAGCAGTCTATTTCACAATGATGTGTAGCAAAGTAGAATACCAATTTTTAGTATGGCAACCTGTCAACTAATATCATTAATTAAAAAATCTTTTTGAATACTTCCTAAAGTAAAATATCTTTGGAAAGAAAGGAAATCTACTCCCCTGGGGATTTCTTCAGGATAAACATTCTGAGCCTTCATCTTTAAAACATTTGTACCTATGCAGAAAACCCCAATATAAACATACAGATACCACACATAAAAGGAATTCATCAAGTGCTCCATAATAAAGGAACTCTAATTAATGAGTAACAAAAAATTGGGGGAAAAGTACCCACTTTTGCAAATTCCTTTGGTTAGTTACAAATACCTGGACACAAAGCTTCCAAAAAGAAGGTGAAAAATGCAAAGTGGTCATCATTTATGGGCATAGACATATGTAAAACCATGGTCTTGAAACCAGATCAAGTGGCCAAAGGCTATAGGAAAAATGGTACTAATGCCCTAGAATACTCTTGATTATTCATAGCTACTTATAAAACTCCTTAATATAAATTGTTCCAAATACTTTTCTTCTTTTAACATTCTTGTTTCCTAATTTTTCTTCCTTAATACACAAAAATTTGAAAAATGCTTGAAAGAGCAAGTCTAAAAGCAACAATAATGGAACAATAATTAACTTTTAGAAGGGCCCAAAAAAGTTTCCATGAAGAAAAGGAGAAAAAGCAGGGTCTAAAAAAAGTTATTCCAAAGATATACAAATCATAGAATGACAATAGGACATTATTAAACATAAAAACCTATTCTGATGGCAGGATGGTGAGATTTTAAGGTTAATTGTGTAATATAGAATTTATAATTGTGTTTAAAGTCATAAAGGAAATATTGGGAAGAAAAATCACTGGATCCATATACTATATTAAGCAGAACAAAAAGCCTTTGGGACATCCTGTTTCCATATGTTTACTACTAATGGAAGTTACAAAACAAAACAGATAAAATGAACCTTGCGGAAAAAAATGTTTATTTGTAATGACTTATTCCTTAAACTTATTGCATCAAATTATTTGGAGTTCCTAATGAATAACCTATTGTAAAAAAATTGACAAAGAATGAGGGAAAGGATCAAATCCAGCATAACTACCTCAAATTGGATATCAGAATATCAACATTAAAAATATGGATCATGACAACATAGAGATCAAATATTTTCCTTGACCACATTTAAGCCATTTTAAACTACTGCTGGCCACTCACTAAAACAAGTTCTTAATTATACCAATAGTTCATTGAATGAAACAATTTAAACATATTTGAGGGCTTATTTGATTTCCTCAAGTTTAACATTAGAAATAAAAGAAAACGTAGTGTCCTAAGGGCTGTTTTTTAAATGGCTTCTGTATTTTGATGGTTTTCATGATTTCTGTGTTTTCTAAGTAGACAGATTCATGGCTTTCTGCCCCTGAAAAAGTACTTGCTATCCAAGTTCAAAGAAGAGAACTACTTGAATTGATCAATGCTGTAAAAAGGCTTATCATAGCAAGAAGAGGCAAAAAGTTATTGATGAGATAGTTTTAAGTCTGAAGCAGCTTCTTGTATTATCTTGGATTTGATATCCTAATTCTAGTCAGTAAATAGTGGTCTAAGGAAACATAATTTATAATGTAAAGCTGACAAAGTAATTGAAGAAGACAGTCGATAACCTAAATGTAAAAGACTGTTCAATTAACCACTTCATTGGAAGATTCTGCCACTACTGCATTCTATAAACTGAAACAAAGAAGTATTTACTCTATACCTAAAGCATTAACTCTGTTGACTTTTTAGTCACCATTTTCTAAATTGATAGAAAAAATTAAATGGCTCTACAATTTAGACAGGGGTATATATATTTTTGGAGGGTAATTTCCCCACCAAGGGCCAGATATCCTCAACTTTCTAGAGACAAATGATTTTGGAAGTGAAGGCTTAAGTCACCACAAGGACCATATTTTGGAAGCCCTGGTTCTAGAAGGTTCTACCCTGGCCTCTGGGAATTCATCAGTTGGCAGAAATTACATCTTGACCCTAGGGCCCTGTTGCAGAAACTATTCTTTTTTCACCCTTGTGAGTGCTAGTCTAGAATCAACAGGGTCTATCAATGATAGTAATAGTGATTGTTAATGTCTTCTGAATTAGCCTAAAGACAGAAATATTCCTCCAGGTTAACCTCATAATGTTCTAAACCTCAAAGCAGATCCAGGAATATCTAAAGTTACCTTAATAATTAATGCACAGAAGCTGGATTCTGTGGTTTGCCACAGGTCAGCAGGGTGCCAGAAAAATAACAACCAACAAAGCAAAACACAAAAAGCCAGCAAATGTTCAATGAACCTGCAGATGCCAAGGTAACAGTCTTCTGCTTTTGTTTTCAATAAGATGAAGCCTACATTTGTACTCTTTTTAGCACATCAAAGAGTTTAGTTCTCCAGTGGCCCCCCACTTAAACTCTGAGAAATTCCCATGAAAATTCCAAACATAAACAAAACTCTCAATGAAATAAAAAAAAAAAGAAAATAAAAAACCACATTAAAATCAATCCCATTTTAGAAAGAAATGTGAAATTTTAAAATGCACTAAACAAACGCATACACATATGTATTTAAGGAGGGATAGGTGCTAGACTTGCATTTAGAATAAACTTAGCTTGAATGAACATTAACTGAATTTATTCTGGCTTAGAATACAGTGCAAATACTCCTAGGGAATGCCACAATTATCAGTCTATAAATCTCCTGAGGCAAAATTAAGAAAGCCATTAAATTTTGATTAACAACAATTGAGAGTTTTTCAAACATGCATTTTTCCTTTTCCTTTTACAAATCAGCAAGAAAAGAAGCATTTCTCTTGCCACACAATGGACGAATTCTGAAACAGGAATGAGTGGGTCAAGGATTCGCAACATGTATGGTACTAGGATGTATCTTTTCAGCTAAATGCAGAAGAAAGGAAAGTCACATAATTTAAATTTTCTAGTTTCTGCAAATGAGCTATACCAGACACAAGGACTGCTCATTGACACCAGCTTTCCAGCCCATGAGTCCTTATCTTTGTTTTTCTGTGACTTGAATATATACATTACTGGGTTACATCAGGTTTCATGACTACAACTAAACTTAGATCTGAGTAAAAAAGGCAGCTGTGTATGCAAAGAGCCAATGGCAATTGAAGAAACCCCAAAGCAAGGGGGAAACAAAAAATTGAATTTATAGCCAAATATGGCACAAGATATAGATTGTAGGTGCCCATGGGCACAAAGCAGGAAATGTCCCATAAATTAAAAATGGCTCTTTTGGTTCAACATTTCAATAAGAGACTTGCTAGGAAAATGCAGGTGTAGTTGCAGGAAGCATAGAGTCAGGCAGTGAGAAAAATCTCTACTTTCTTAGTCAGTTTTAATATCCTAGCCTAGCCTTGAGGTTAAGGGGAGTTGGGTCACAAGAAGTATAGACAAATATTTGATAGAAACTAATATTCAAGCTAGTTAGAACAGTCTGTAAGTGCCTGAGAGCCTGGCCTCTAGAAGTAGTGATTTTTAAATTTGCCAATTAAATATGGCCCAGGGGGAAAATCCTTAGGAATTCCAGGTCAAAATATTATTCTTCTCTATTACTCCCAAATCACAGACTTCACTGTCTTGAATTTAATGATAAAGTCAAAGAAACCATATTCCCTACATATTGGCCAATGTATATTATAAATCATCTAAATAAAACCAAATTGGATTGCTGTCCATGTCCATCAACAAGGTACATTGATTAGCATCATCTATTTTCTATTATACAAGAGCGATACTAATATAAATTATAAATACTAGCAAAAAATAAAATTAAGAATTTTCAAAAATATTCTAAAATATTTAGCATGATTTTCTTTTTCCTTTTCCAAGTAATTTTAATTAATAAACTTTGACTATAATGACAATATTAGTTACATGCTATTTAAAGATATTTAGCCAATGTACAAACATTAACGGAATAACTACTAGTATTATATTCCCATTTTCTGATTGTTTTTTACTTGTCTATACAACACTCTTAAAATTGTATGATCAAAATAAGCCCACAAACTATGCTCTGATGAATCTATGTTTATTAGCATGTGATAAAGAACAGTTAATTCTTGATTTCAACTAGAATAATGAAAAACATTGCCACCAGTAGTACAAAATATTACCTAATCTGCCATCAGTGTGTCAGTACTGAAGAAACTGGCCTGAGTGTGTTATTAGTTAGAAGTGTCTGAATCCTAGATGGTCAGTGTGAGAGATAGATAGCATCCAAAGAGCCACTAGGATGGTGAATAGCCTCAAGATCAGGCCAAAAAGGAATGTTTAGCCTGGACAAAATAATTTTAATGAGGATATAAAAACAATTGATATGTATAAGATTTTAAAGTTTAAAGTTTATAAAGTACATTATACATATACTTAAGTCTCAAATATAGTTGTGCCTAAATATATTATAATAACCATTTCTTACAGATGAAGAAATTAAGGTTCATAGATTCTCAAGGTTACTCAGTAACTATCTGTCAGGTTTTGAATGCTTGTCCTTTGACAGCATGACCATCTTCTAAGAGCACCATACTACTAACAAGTCTGTTTATTTTGCTTATATTTTTAATCATATAAAAGACAGTTGGAAATAACTAAAGAGAAAAGAAATATATGTATATTCAAACTTTATATAGTCCATACTTTATTAGAAAAGAAAGGTCCCACCTGTTTCCATGGAACATTCTGGGGAACATACATTCTTAATGCTAATCAAAGATACTAATTTTTTTTAAAACCCTTGTACTTCGATGTATTGTCTCATAGGTGGAAGAGTGGTAAGGGTGGGCAATGGGGGTCAAGTGACTTGCCCAGGGTCACACAGCTGGGAAGTGGCTGAGGCCGGGTTTGAATCTAGGACCTCCTGTCTCTAGGCCTGACTCTCACTCCATTGAGCTACCCAGCTGCCCCAAAAGATACTAATTTTTGATTGCCTACACATAACTTATTGATGGAATGGTTTTATTTCTGAAGCAGCTTCTTATGTTATCTTGGATTTGATGTCCTAATTCTAGTCAGTAAATAGATGGTCTAAGGAAACATAATTTATAAGGTAAACCTGACAAAGTGATTGAAGAAGATAGTCTATAAGTTAAGTGTAAAAAATCATTCAATTAACCACTTCATTGGAAGATTCTGCCACTACTGCATACTATAAACTGAAACAAAGAAGTATTTACTCTATACCTAAGACATTAGGGAAAACAACAAAAGGAACATTTATTCAGTGCTTATATGTGGAAGATGCACAAGGGATAAAAAAATAAAGCAAAATCAAATCTCCTGTCCTCAATGAGCTTACCTTTTCTAATGGGATGGAGAGATTTAAAACTCTGTCAAGACTCATCCAGAGTCCTTCTTTAACAAGAAGGAAAGTCTCACACTGAAAGTCCTTGTCAGTTTCTGATTCAATAGAGACCATTTCTAAAAATTATATCAGGTGCTCTCATGCCACCTACCCTCAGACAAAGGTGACAAACTAGAGATCTGGGATACAAATAAATAGCACCAACTTTCCAGGGATCCTAATGAAACATTAAATTCCTGAAATCCCAATGAATGCAATTCATATAAAAGAAGTTCTGGAATGAAAATCCTACCACATAATAGGGAAGGTCAATCTTATGTCTGCTGCTTCATGAAAGAAATGTTTTGATCACAGATAATGGAATTGATTGGCACAAGCTTCTGACAGTCTTGGTTTGTTTTGAGCTCTATGCCAACTCAAAATATCCTGAAAATGAGATGTCCATTTTAGCTGGCATTATGCCCCTTAGAACTATTCATTCAACAAATATTTATAGAGCTCTCACTGCACAAAATGTTGTTCTAGGTGTAGCTTCCAATTGAAATGGTATTTATGCAATGTCAGTTACTTATAATGAGCAAGAATCACAAATCTGGAGCCAGTAGACCATTGACTACTAAAGAGGGAGCCAGCTTGAATCAAATAGAGAGAGCTGATTATTAAATTTTCAGTGTGAGCATCTACCCTTTGGAATAAGCAAACACTATAAATTAGGGCTTGACACTGCTTTGTTGATGGTCTACTCTAGACTTAAAGTAGTGGGAAAATGTTGATAACAGATTAAATTCAAGAGCATGTTTGCAATATATTCATTCTCCCCACTCAGAGAGTCAATTGTTAAACTTTATTGTCAGATTATGGGCTATAACACATATCATGTTTTTTGTTTAGACAAATAATATTAACAAGTTTTTGAAAAGTAAAGTAATAATAAAACAGATTCTGTTAATTCAAATAGAAGAAGGCTGTTGAGTCCAGAGCCACTGATCTAGAAGACATTTATCAACAAGAAAAAGATTATGAATGTGCCAGTTACCCTTGAACAAACACAGACTATTCATAACTCCATCCAGGCGTCTTCCAAGAAAGTGCCATGGTTTACAAGAGAGAAAAGGTGATAGACTAATAGATACAGATACCCAAACACTTACATGCATGCTGCTGATAAATCACTAACATCAAGGATCACTCTTGGAAGGGATAAAAAAAAAAACAAAAAACCTTTTTATCATTTGTTTCTATGATAGTTTATATAAATCCAGTCTAATTTAAAAACTAATATTTATTGTTTTTTCCACACTTTTTCCTAAATCTGAAAAAAGTTTAAAGTCATGCTATCAAAACTAAGAGGTGAATTTGTCTAATGTCTAGTTTTTGGTGTCTATCATTATATTATATGTTTGCTTTTGTTATTTCAAATACTGTTTATTTTCTCTAAGACTCTATGCCTGAGGGGGCAGCTGGGTAGCTCAGTGGATTGAGAACCAGGCCTAGAGATGGGAGGTCCTAGGTTCAAACCCGGCCTCAGACACTTCCCAGCTGTGTGACCCTGGGCAAGTCACTTGACCCCCATTGCCTACCCTTACCACTCTTCCACCTACAAGTCAATACACAGAAGTTTAGGGTTTAAAAAAAAAAAGATTCTATGCCTGAAAATGACAGAAATGCCACTAAAACAATGGTGCAGACTGGGTAGCACCTCATGACCCCCAAAATCAGGCTTTCCAAGATGTGAGTAACCAAGAAAGAAGTGACTATAATTATAATTAAATTCAATTAACATTTACAAAGCTCCTACTATATTCCAAGCACTGTGGATACAAATAAGAAAAAGAAAGATGTCTTTCCCATAAGGGGCTTACAAATTAAAAGACAAATTACACAGATTCAATTGTATAAGCTTATCTAGGAACATAAACCTTTAAAATGAAATTATTATAAAGCATTGATTAAGATTGCATTTCATAGCATTTGGGCTGAGCAATAACTTACAGATAATGACTAAATTCCTCATTCTATAGATGTGAAAGCAGATACCCTAGAATTATCTAAGTCTACACAATCCATATATATATATATATATATATATATATATATATATATAACAGAACCAGGATAAGGCTTCTTTAAAGCAATTCTTCAGTTTTCCTACTGTGCCACCTGTGACTTCCCAAGAGAAAAATATTTTTTAAAAATTCCTAAAATCTTCCTATGAATTATAAAAAGGTTCCTTCATTCTAGAAATTAAAAACTAAGTTCTAGTTTTAAGAGATAAGCTATCCTCATCCCATATGCCAAGTTCTTGAACACATGCTATTTGATTAAAATGCTATCATAATATTTGAGATCAGAAAACAAAAGAAAAATAAAGCCGGTCAGTCTTACAGTTTCATAGTAAACTTTAATAGATCTTCAGCAGATTTTTTTGGTGCAAATTTGTTATTTTTCTCAGGTCAAAATAAAAAAATACTAACTCTGAATTTTTTTGACATTAAAAGCCTTTCTGGAGTGTATGTACTACTGTGGCTTTGGGATTCGAAAATAGCTTGAGGCCAGAAGTCATAAGATGTATTGCTAAAAAAGGCCTTGGAAAGTTATCAGGTGTTATCATGCAGGACTGAAGCTGAGAGATGTTGAATAATTTACACAAAGTCACACAGATAGCAGTGGGAAAAGAACCAAGACATTCTGACCAAAGATTTAATAGTCAGTTAGTTTTTAGTTAGCTAGATGGTTCAGTGGATTGAGTGGTGGGTTTGGAGTCAGGAGGATCTAGAGTCCACAGACATTCACTAGTTAGGTGACCCTGATCAAGTCATCTAACCTCTATTTGACTAATTTACTGGAGAAGAAAATGGCAAACCACTACTGCCAAGTAAACTTTGCCAAGAAATCTCCATACATAAAGTCATGAAGAGTTGGACATGACTGAACAGGTTTTCAATCAGTCCATTGCTACTTGTTTATAATTCACCAGAGCTAAGACATTTATCTTAATTCTTAGCACTCTAAGTTAGCTCTTATATTGCTTCCATATGGAAAAAAAATGGCTTTTTGATACTCTTGATTAAAAATCATCTTCCACATTTTTAGTCTTTTTTTTCAGAGCAAAGTCTAAGGAAATCAAGGAAAGGGAGATTATGACTGTGATGTTTTCAGATCCATTAATATGGTTGCCTTTTTTCCAATTAAAAAAGCTACTCTTGTCAGATAGTATTATTTATATCTCTCCAAAGGTAGATTAAATAATTTACTGATGATTAAGAGTACTTGCTATTCTTTCTTTAATAATCTCTATAGTCTTGTATGTAGTGGTTTTAGAATATTATTAAAGGACAAATAACTTCAATAGAAAATTTGAATTTTGCAAGTCAGTTGAACTGAACAAAGCAGCTTCTAAGTGAAGATATAGCATTGATTTTGAACATTAAACATAGAGGAAAAACAATTAGCAAATTATCACCAGTGTCTTCTTATCCTTTCACTAACAAGAATAACTGTTTGCTAGTTAAAATTGGAGGTTATTATTTGATTATTTGCAAAACTATATTTTATATGTGGAAGCTAGTCTTATTAAATATTTTCTCATGACAACCAATCTGACTTCATGCAAAAATCTTCAATTTGAACAGATTTGGGTTTCAAATCTGGTCTCCAACAAGTCCTAGGTGTGTGACTTTGGGCAAGTCATTTAATCCCTAATTTAGCACACTTCTTTTTTGGAAGTGATATGAGAATTGATTCTATAACAGAAAATTAAGGGTTAAAAATAAAAAATATGTACAGCATGGGGCAGCTGGGTAGCTCAGTGGAGTGAGAGTCAGGCCTAGAGACAGGAGGTCCTAGGTTCAAACCCGGCCTCAGCCACTTCCCAGCTGTGTGACCCTGGGCAAGTCACTTGACCCCCATTGCCCACCCTTACCAATCTTCCACCTATGAGACAATACACCGAAGTACAAGGGTTTAAAAAAAAATACGTACAGCAAAGTAAGAATATTAAATTCAACAATTTCTCTTTCTTATTGTCTACAAATTTCACTTCTATTTCTAAATCAGAAAATAGCTTTTGTATTTCTCATTCTAATCATAATGTAACATGTTTCATGTTGCATTCATACAGGAACAAAGAAAGGAAGGAAATAAACATGTATTAAGCCCCTACTATGTGCCAGATACTGTTACTTTACAAATACAGATATACCATTTATCTACATTGTGACTTTCCCCATCATGGTTTCAATATATCACAGGTCAGCATAAGAAATTGAACAGGAACTTTTGAGAAGTTTTGTGGAAGCTGCAGATGACATGTACAGGCCAGCAAAAAAAAGTTTAGGGACTCAGAAATACATAAATATACACATAGCATTGTATAATGTCAACTTTTTATATTTCAATAATATCCATATACAGAATTACTTTTTAAAAGTTAAAATAAGTAAAAAGTTAGTTTGCTAAAAGAATATAAAAGTTAGCAGATGACATACAAAGATGAGAAATGTAGAGAAAAAGTTTTAAAAATTTAGTAACTCATAAAAACATAAAATGTTTGTATTGTTTTGTATATATTGCCTGTATGGTATGTATTTTACTGTTTGATAATAATAATAAACAGCCACACATTTTTCCATACAATTAAATTTGTGGTCAAAGAACTGTGGTTCTATACATAGGTTTGGGGATGTTAAGCATGTTTAGGGTAATTTTACATGGATTTTCCAGATCATGAGGATGCCATTCCCCTAACCTATGCAATGTGGTAGGGATATGTGCATATAGTTTTTTTTTAAACCCTTAAGTTGACTTACAGTCAAAACCGTGTATTGATCCCTAGGCAGAAGAGTGATAAGGGTAGGCAATGGGGGTCAAGTGACTTGCCCAGGGTCACATAGCTGGGAAGTGTGTGAGACAAGATTTGAACTTAGGACCTCCCGTCTCTAGGCCTGACTCTCAATCCACTGAGTTACCCAGCTGCCCCCTGTGCATATAGTTTTGAGGCTTAAAGAGTGCCTTTTCCACAAGAACCCTCTAAAGTAGGCAGTGAAAGCAGTATTACCTTCATTTTGCAGATGAAAGAACTGAGGCCTTGAGATATTAAGCTCAGACTCTTGTAGAAAGTCATTATCACTGGTTTTCTGACTTCATTTACAGCATTCTTTCCACAATTCAATTGTACCACAAATACAGTTATTTATAAGATTTTAAGCTCCTTGAGGTCAGCAACCAGACTTTAGTACTTTGGTCCTCTGTTGCTCTTTTAAACTGTCATCAACATCATAGATATTTTAACTAATTTTCTTTCTTTCTTTTTCTTTTAATTAAAATCCTTACCTTCTGTCTTGAAGTCAATACTATGTTTTGGCTCCAAGGCAGAAGAGTGCTAAGGGCTAGGCAAATGGGGGTTAAGTGACTTGCCCAGGGTCTTAACTACATTTCAATGTAAGAATTAATATCCCATTAGATTTTTCAAAGTAGCTCTCCTTTTCCCCAGCTTTCTCCACTGGGTCAAGGGGGTATCACTCTTCTTCAGAATAGGTCCTTACTACTTATCAAAATAACATAAAAATACTAAATGCTATTGTCTCTTCTTTATTTCTGCCTCTTACTCTTTTCCTGCCAGCAGGCTGACTCTGGGGATGGCCTGATTAATATTCATTGCACACAACCAGATGTGTTTTTAAAGAAATGTAGCACTTAATTTCTCCTTTATACCCATGAGAAACATTATATAAGAAAGGCAGAAAAACATATAGCAAGAAGGAAGATACAGTATTGCACTAAATTGCATGACAAAATATTGATAAAAGGTTGTTGTTTTATAAACAGGTTGACCCTGATTGTAAGTCAATGCTCAACTATTGGGGAAGGGAGGTACTATTCCCTTGTGAAATTTTCAAATAAATGTCTATGATTATAAGCTCTAGAACTTGAGAGAATTTTAGTGGACATATTGTCCAAAGTTCTAGTTTTATAGGTCTGGAAAGCAAAGGCTGGAGAAGACGAAGAGATCACAAAGGACCTTGTGGAGGTCCAGGTGTCAAACAGATCCTCTGATTTGAAATCCAATGCTCTGTCCAATGTACCATGCTAGATGGCTCACCTGAGAGCACTGATCAAATAAAAAGAAAAACAAACAAACAAACAAACAAGCCATGGGTAGCTAAGTGGCTAGAGAGCCAGGTCTAGAGACAGGAGGTCCTGGGTTCAAATCTGAATTCAGACATTTCCTACCTGTGTGACTCTGGTCAAGTTACTTAAGCCCTTTGCCTAGCCCTTGCCACTCTTCTGCCTTAGAAACAAAAGATATTATTGATTATAAGACAGAATGTAGCGGTTTAAACAAAGAAAGAAAAGCAGATATATCCATACAATGTGTAGATCATCAAAAGAAGAAATGAGTTTATTAGACAAGTAGATACCAATATGTAGGATAAGAGATGAAAAATTCTTTAAAACATGAAACCAAAAAATCAACCAGGATCAACCAAAAGTAAAGAAAAAAATTTAACAGCTTGTATTTGAATTCATTTAGCTTTGAACAAACATTTATTGTTTATTTTATGAGTAAGACCTTGAGCTAGGTGCTGGGAATAATAAAAATAAAAATGAACCCCTCCTCTCAATGTATTTCTATTCTATTGTGGGAAACAAAATGTAGGCATTTAAGAATGAACAAAATATGTACAGAGTTCAGAGTTTGGGGGAGCATAAAGAATTGAGAAATTCCTTTGTAGGAGGTAACATCTGAGCTGAACTTTGAAGAACTCCAGATTCCCAGAAGTCTGGATAAGAATTTCTAGGCACAAGGAATAAGGTGAACTTCAGTTTGGAATAAGTGGTGGAAGTGACATAGATAGGGGAATAGCAAGTATGCCAATTTGGCTGGAAAATAAGAGGGAAGAAAGGGAAATAATGGGAGACAGTCTGAAAAGGGTTTGGGAGGAGACTAAGGAGCTTTAAGGGACCTAAAGAGCAGTTTGTGTTTTATCCTAGAGGTGATATTAAGCTTTTGGAGCAGCGAATGAATAAGATCAGGCCCAATGCCAATTTATTAATATGATTACCTCTGCTTTGATGATTAGTATTACACTGCTATCACTACCCCTTCTCCTACTGCATAATATCTACATCAGGTTAATTGACTAATGTTCTGTGGTCCGATTTATAATTTATTCTCAAAACTATTTGAATTTGGAGGAGGGTTAACAGTGTTCCTTTTTCTTTGTATTTGTATTCCCCAGTGCTTAGCACTGTGTCTGGCACATAATAAGCATTTAATAAATGCATGTTGCCTTTCTGCCTGCCTTTTCTTTCATTAGAATGTCTAAAAAATGAAAGTCTAGTAAGTTTAGCTCCCTAATGCAGAATAAAATACGTTTAGAATTCAAGAAAACTTGTAAAATGAAAGCATGATTTCAAGGCTAATGGTAACTAAAGCCATAATTATGAACAATAGAGATCATGTTCAATGTTAGCTTTGGGAATGGAGGTGTAAATGATAACACTATTCATGAATTTGTTCACTGTTCTTTTCTGCTCTAAGGAATAATTGACCTTTAGCTGTGATAAATAAATGGCAATAAAATAAATATATAGGTATGCCTGTGTTTATAGATATACATAAATATGCATTTACACAAACATATACATATTTTTGTGTGTATGTACACATGTGTATATGTGTGTGTATGTACATCAAGGCAGTGTCTCCATTTCCCTTAAGTGCAGGGGCTGCTCATGGGTCTAATCCCTCCAGTGAACAGCAAGGCTTTGCCTTGCTTGGTTTTTTGTCTTGGCTGGTTTTTCTTTCTTCAAACAACCTGGCAGACCACATTACCTAGGTCTCACTCTTTTAATTTTCAATTTAATTTAGATACTCAGACTATTTTATCCCATCACAGCTCAGAACTCTCAAGCTCAAGAAATGTGACAACCTCAGCTGGTCACACAAAATTTAAAATGAATTTTCATTTTAGAGGTAGAGGCAAAAGAACCATGATCAGTTGGAGTGTTGGGAATAATCATGGGAATTAAAATTCAAAGCAGGATTGGGAGAATGGATTAGGATTAAGGATTAACATTTTAAAATCATTTTCCACTTACTCAACTGTATAGTCTCTAATGCAAGTAAAATAAATAGCTATTAAAACTATATCATTAGCATGGGAACTCTTCTCCTCAAAGGGAAATGGCATTCATTTCCACTAAACCATATCCTGAGAGTTACAATCTATTAGCCAACCCTCAGTGACTTTGTAGTGTTGCTTTTCCATAACTACAGGAAGCCATCAGCTTTGCATCAGCACCCCAAGACAGAATCACAAATGATTTTTCCTGGTAAAACCCACAGACATGAACATAACATTATTTGGTATTTGGGGTTTGATAATTTCCTGAAATAATAATAAGAATAATAAAAAAAATGTTGGATTCAGGCTTTTGCCAAAAGAAATTAGGATGTGGCAAATAATAGCACTTGTCTCAGTGGGGATGCATCCAAAGGATACATCGTGGGACCATATAATCATAGGCTGTTAGAGCTTGGAGGGACTGTGGAGATCATCTAGTCCAACTCGCCATTTTATTACTTCTTTTTTCACCAACCCAGTGCAGCAGTTAGCAGCTGATTGACTAGGGGCACTCTGACAGAAGAGATTATGTCATGTTTACTTGAAAATTACTTCCCTCTCTTACTGCTAAAATAGAGATATGCAAGTCTTCATGGAAACTTAAATAGACCCTTCAGTAGAGTCTTTAAGAATCTGTCTA
>NC_058136.1:2114578-2132700 GCF_016433145.1 Gracilinanus agilis | reverse complement strand
CACTGTTGGTCAGAATATGATCTAAAATACAAGTAAGTTGTTCTATTAAAAAAAAAAAACAAAGGATAGGGAAGGCAGGTCATACGGCAGAAAAAGAAATTTATTGGCTTTGAGAGAAAAGCTTTATTTGTCTCCAGGAAAAAGTTTTATAAGACCTCGAAGACAGAAAATCATTGGATAAAGATCTAAATTTGAAAAATATTTATGATGTAATCTATAGACTACTTTTTCTCAAGTATCATTTTGTGGAATGGGGTAGAGGAAGAGAAGGGTTTGGGATAGTTGGAGAGATCTGCTATTGTGGCAGTACCTAAATATCCATATGTAGCAGCTTGTTATAATTTTATAATTCAAAGTATAATTCATTATTATCTTCTCCAGGGCCTGAAGTATCGTATTTGAAATAGGAAACAGAGAATTCTCTTTCCTTCCTCCTATTAATAACTTCCTTCCTCTGCTTTGTAATTCATTTAATGTTCTTGCAATAAAAACACTCATTCATCAGTAACTAAATATATTCCATCATTTCCTCTCCTCTCAAATCCCATTTAAAACAGCAAAAGAACAAATATTTTCACCTTTTCCAGATCCAAAGCTATCATTAATGCTTGAGCTGGCATTCCTACTCTGACCAGTTCAATGTAAGGGTGAGTGGACACCCTGATTTTTTTTCTTTTGAGGGGTAGCTTTTCTTCGTTTTCACATTCATTTCTTATATTATTTATGTCACCTTTACATGTGAGCATATAGCATATAATATTTTACTTCATCTGATTTTATTTAAACTGGGACATTGTAGGCAAAGAGAAAACCCAGCTATCTCAAATTTTAGATGAAAAATATAAATGAATAAATATTTAACATGGTGAAATTAATAAATGTAAATGATGTGCTGGATAAGTCTAATTACCCAAATTAATTTGAAACATAGGCTTTTAGTTAGCTAATTTTATTCAGGTCTGTTTGAATATGCTATTTTGATTATTGTTTTGCTTCATTATGAGGGAACTAGTGTACTCTAGTCACATATATTGGGAGAAACATTGATTTAGAGTATAATGACATGCAGGTTAGCTAAATTGGCATGTTGTATACGAAAATATTTGTCTGAATCCAATTTAGTTGCTTAAAAATATTATGAAAAGAGGCAATTGTTGGAAAGACTTCTGGGTCTGGAGTCAGAGGATCCAAGTTAAAATACAATTCTGTTGTTTGTTTGTGTGACTTTGACTAAATCACTTAATTTCCCTGGGCCTTGTTTTTTCCTTTGTGAAGTGAAGGGTTAAAATAACTGACTTCTTATTTTTCCTTCTAGCCAGTCTCCTTTCCATATTTTAGAAAGAAATGTATCTATCTCCCACAGTTTTAGTTTTAGGATTGAATTACTTCATTTGACAAAAGTCATAAAAATAGAAAAATTATAAAAATCATATACAATTTATTAAGCAATTACAAAACCATTGTTCAAATGCTGATCTCCTCCCTAATTCTAGACCAGTGCATAATTATACCATTAGCATATTTAGGCAGATTCTGTTCTAGGCACCAGACTCATCTCTATCTGTGGTTTTTGATTCAAGAATTTCAAATACCCAGGATAATGTGCAGTCATATATTACAGATCACAAAGGAGTTATAGTTAAATAGTTGTATAAAAGAGGAGAAGAATGAGAATGAGTTACATAACTACCTTTACTTTGTGTATGTTTGTAAACCCTAGCTTATTAGGAAAAAAATCATTGTTTTAATGTGTCATAAAAAGTTACCTTTTATATAAATATTGTGTTTAAAACTTTTGGTCTTCCTCTGTCTATACTTTATTCTCTGGGATATAACACAAACTATACCACCATGGGAAATTATTTTTCTTTTTTTCCCTATTTTAAAACATTTTCCCTTGTTTACATGATTCATTTTCTTCACCTCCCCTCTTCACTTCCCCCTCATAGAGCTGACAAGCAATTCTACTAGGCTATACAAGAATTATCAATTGATAACTTTTTCTATATTATTCTTTTTTGTAATAATCTTTTAAAACGTAAAACCCAAATCATATACTCATATAAACAAGTGACAAATCATATGTTTTGTTTTTGTCTGTGTTTCTACTCCCACAGTTCTTTCTCTTGATGTGCATAGCATTCTTTCTCATAAGTCCCTGGGGATTGTCCTGGATCATTGCATTTCTCCATAGCAAAGTCCATTACTTTGGATTGTCCCACAATGTTTCACTTTCTTATGCATTCTGTTTTCTTGGTTCTGCTCATTTCACTCTTTATCAGTTCATGGAGGTCTTTCCAGTTCATATAGAAATCAAGCAGATATTCTATCACCATCATATTCCACAATTTGTTCAGTCATTCCCCAGTCGAGGAACACCCCCTCATGGAAAGTATTTTTCAAAGTACATTTAAAAATAAAATTTAATTAACCTAGCTTTGTCCCTTGGAAGAGTCAAAAAACAAATTAACCTCCTACCACACTTTGCAGAGTTGTGGGATTATAGGGTGGATTATTGCAAAATTTGATATATTGTTAATTTCACTGAACAGCTTCCCCCCCTTTTCTATGTTGTAAGAAATGTCTTTCTAAATAAGGGAGGTTGGAGGAATGTATTAGGAAATTAAAATAATATAAAAACAAGAAATATTAATTAAAAAGAAGATTTAAAAATAATGTTTTTTAAAAATATTATAGTATCCAAATTGTTTAATCTTGGTTGGAGATTGAAAGGAATCTCAGGGTTCACTGATGGCAGTATGACCCTATTGCAGTATAACATTCCTGAGAGATTTTTATCTATTCAATAATCTTTAATGTAGAAGCCATGGTTCATCCCTAAGGAAACTATGACCTGATCCCAAAGGATATGTGACCAGTTAATATGAAGGGTGAGATGATAAGTTGTATCCTTTCTCTCTCCTCACCGAGGGATATATAGTCTATATAGTCTCCAATATATCCACAATTTCCAAATGCTCCCCTATGAGCTCCACACTGTTCTTGTGAGATAAGGTTGAGTTCTTCAGGGAAATTATAACTTCACCCCTGCCCAGGCATCCACAGCAGCATCTGTGCTACCATTGGAAAACACCTTCTCTTCTCTGTTCTAAGCATCCTGACCCCCATCTCCAAACATTTCATGGGGCTGCATGTGTAATTCCAAATGAGAGTGATCTCTGGGGTCCAGGAACTGAATGGTAAGTAAGAATTTTGCCTTCCTCCATTTTCATTTTGGGTAGGATTAAGTGAGTTTCATAACATAAACTACCAAGGATAGGTCTTAATTTTCATCACATCTCTCATTCATTATCATTCTGCCCAAACCCATCCTTCTTTTACACTTGACTGTTTCTCTCCAGGGCTCCACCATGCTTCCAGTCACATAGGTTCTCAACCTCCTCCATAACATTGACTCCTCACTTTTTCTTACCTTATATATTAAATCAGACACCCAATCTTGCCATTTTTTTCTCTGACATATATTCCCTTCTCTCAACTTATGAAATAAACTGATGTAAAAAATAAAAGATATAAATAAAAAATTGTGGTCAAGTCACTGGTCAAATGACAGATTATTCACTTTTTATATTAACTTTCTATCTTTAAAACTAGAAAAAAGGTAATTATGCACCAGATATAGAAAAATTAAAGTTGAATCCCCAAGTCCAAGAAAAGAAATTCAACAAGGTAATAGTCTTTATGAATGAGGGACTTATGGCCCAGTTGGCTGCCTAGATAGAGGCAGAACACTCACTTTTTGTTCTGTCATTTCAGTTGTGTCCAATTCTTCATGACCTCATTTTGAGTTTTCTTGGTACTAGAGTGGTTTACTATTTCCTTCTCTAGATCATTTTATAGGTAAGGAACTGAGGCTGACAGGGTTGAGTGATTTAACTAGGGTCACACAGCTAAGTATCTAAGGCCAGATTTGAACTCAGGAAGATTAATCTTCAAGATTTCAAGCCCAGGGCTTTACCCACTGTACCACCTACTTACTGCCATTTCTACCTCATATTTCTACTAAAACAAAAACTTGAAATTCAGAGCAGACCAAATATAATCAAGAAATCCAATGAGAAACTATATTAAATGGATTCTTCCAAAATGGAGTTTAACAAAAAAATTGGGCAGAAAGTGGCTTCTCGGCCAGCAAAATCTGTACCACCAGATCAAGGAAACAAGTCAATAGCCTCCCAGCAAGACAGAAATTGGCTAGAGAAATATATAGACATTTATTTTCTGTTTCTAAAGGTAGTAACAGGGGAAGAATTCCATTGAGAAAGGCTCAGAGAGATAAAAAACCCACAATGGGAAACTTAGAAGTCACCAGAAGCAGTAACAATCAACACAGACAGCGTGGCAATACTTAGATCAGAACAGTCCAAGTACCAAGGGACTTTCAAGTCCCTAGCATTCTGCTTTCAGATTCCTTTAATATGGCTAGGGACTATTTAAAATGAAGCACCATTAACGTTGCAGATCAAGGAAATGCTTCCTCTAGGAAGTCAGTGCAAGAACTGAGATCTAAAGGGAAACCAAGCAGGGTTGACCACACAAACCCAAAAGTGCGACAAGGTGTGACACCTGGCTTTGTTGTAAAGTCCCAATTCAGGGACTAAGGCTAAGGATATGAATAAACCAAGGAAGATAAAGGCCAGTATAAAAATTACTATGAGCTCTAGAATCTTGACTAAAAGGAGAGAATAATCCATTTATAAGCAATAACATCTACAGGAATAAAACCCAATGTATTTTCCACAAAGACTTCATGAACACTGAATAAATGAAGATAAAAACATTAAATAAAAGTTCTGCAGAAAGGATTTTGAAATAAATAACTTAGAAGAAAATTTGATAAACCTTTCCTAGTTAATAGACTCTCTGAAAACAGACTAAGCAGAAATTAACAATCCTATGAGAATGTAATAAATATTAAAACAATGTCAAAAGACTGAAAAAAAATAGAAGAAAAGGTATAACATGTGCTCTCAGGTTAAGTATTATAAATCTCATTTGCACTGATGTTAAGTTTATCTCCTAGGTCCCCCCTCAGTGTTACAGGGATTAACTTGAAGCACTGGGTAATGGGAGAGATAGACCCCTGCTAATAACACCTCATCATAATTATCAATCCAGTATAACTTCGTTAGACTGATACAATTAGCTTTTATTTTATTTTATTTTATTTTATTTTATTTTATTTTATTTTTAAACCCTTACCTTCTATCTTGGAATCAATACTGTGTATTGGTTCCAAGGCAGAAGAGTGGTAAGGGTAGGCAATGGGGGTCAAGTGACTTGCCCAGGGTCACATGGCTGGGAAGTGTCTGAGGACAGATTTGAACATAGGACCTCCTGACTCTAGACCTGACTCTCAAGCCACTGAGTCACCAAGCTGCCCCCATAATTAGCTTTTAGAAAGTCTGAGGGACTTATGAGAAAGAAAACTAGCCACACTCAGAGGAGAAACTGTAGGAGTAAAAACACAGAATAAAAACAACTTCTTGAACACATGGGCTGATGAGAATATTATTGGGGATGTAGACACTAAACGATAACTCTAGTCCAAATATCAATAATATGGAATTAGGTCTTGATCAATGATACATGTAAAACCCAGTGGAATTGTGGGTCAGCTGGGGGGTGGGGGGTTTTGGGGAGAGGGAAATAACACGAAACATGTAACTATGGGAAAATATTCAAAATAAAAATTAAAACGAAAATAAATTTTAAAAAAAAGTCTTATTCGCTAAGGTGTCATGGTGAGAACAGATTCACTGATGAATACCTACGAAGTCTAAGAGAAAATGAGTCAAAGGAGCAACTCCCAGCTCCTGGAAGTCCTTTGGCTAAAGTTCTCAATAAATCACACAGGTATTTATCTGACTCTTTGAAACTTTGAAACTGCTTTCCTCATTTCGTACAGTTTACCTTGGCTTCTGATGCAGATACTGCCTTCAGCTACTCTGGCCATATTTCTAGAACACTGTCTAAAAGTCTCAGTCATCTACACCAGAAGTATCAAACTCATGAGGGTTTGGAAAATGTTTAACAAAATAAATAAAAATCCAATACAACTCATATAATGTTAATTTGTGGCTTTTTTCCAAGCCAATATTTTTATTTGATTTTGGCATCCCTATTCCATGTAAGGCCCCTCTAGTCAAGGGGAAAGGAATGTGTAGGCTGAAACTGAGGCCAAAACCTGGGGCTAGAATGATCTGTCTTTTCCCCTGCAGGTACGTGAATCTCTGATTCAAACTAGCTGAATTATTTGGTAGAGAACCAAGCAAATGTGACTAAATCCCCAAATCAATCTGAACATATATTTCTTATTTCACCTAGAGAGGAATCATGGTCAGACTAATTTCAGATCTATCCCTGGTTAGCATGGGAACAATGTTAGACAAAATGAGACACTAATAGGCCATTCAATAGTTAACAAAAAATATTTACTGAATAAAAACAAAAAAATATTCAACAAAGATACTGAAGCATTTCTACTGGGTAGATGCTACTCCTATGCCCCTACCAGTTTCAATATGGAAACATGTTTAGTCAGCAGGGCAGGGGGTGGTAACTTGCTTGGGACATCTACCAAGTCCAAGGGGTCCTTCTTCCACAGAGGAGAGCCTTCTATGTGTACAGGTGACCAAGTAGCTGCATCAACATGGCCAGAGCCCACCAGGAAGCTATATGAAGGGAGGTATATCTTGATCCTAGAACTTTTGGGGTCAGTCAAGTCCAAGGGACAATTTTATTAACTTTCATGTAAAAACTAGTCTAACTCAGGTGGTAGGGGGAGGCAGAAACTATCATGGGTTCCATAAGATGAGGCGTACGAGCCATGTTCCTGACTAGTGAATGGTCAAGGAAAGAGGAAAACAAGGAGGAGCTGGACCTCCTTTAAAACAAAATAAAACAAAATAAAAACAAAAATTAAAAACAAAATTAAAAACCATCAATGGGTATAAACCCATAAGGTAATAGAGATATGAGAGGAATTTTGATAAATAGAAATAAAGTTGGGGGAGCATTAGAGACTTCTCTCATGACCCTCTCTCCCTCTTACAAATGAATCAATATATTTTAATGGGCAGAATTATAGAGTGGAGGGACATGTAATTGGTGGGACAGGAAAGAAGGAATGGGGAATACCCTTCTACTAAGAATTTAGGGAATTTTCTATAGGGAAAGAGATATGGGGCTCTGTTAAGAGACTGAAACCTTATGATGGAGGAGTTGCTACATTGGGAAGCCATCTTCTCTCAGAGAGCATTATGCTTCTATGGGACAACATTCTGGTACACAAGAAGGGATGTGGGATTTTTCTATGGGGAGCTGGTATTGTAAGGAACATGAACCCAAAGAACAAAGACATTGGCATTAGGAAAGAGAATAAGGAGGAAGAGGGCAGGGGATAGAAATGGTCAGTAGAACTGAACACACTAAGTAATTTCTTATCCAAGATATTACTTCCATTCAGCCCTACAAATGGATATTTCTAAACTCAAGGTGCAAAAACAATGGAGAAAATTTATAAAGGCAATAATATAGAAATTGGTAAGTAGAAGAAAATTAAATTAAGTGCTTCAGAAACTTTAACCCAATGAGGAAGATGGGGGGAAATAAGAAGGAATTAATGAGGGTATTGTTAAAAGGAGATTTCTTAATTTCACTCTGTCTCTTTAAGTGCACAATTTTTATGTTAGAGGAAGTTACTTAATCTCACTCCATCTCTTTAAGAGACAGTAACAGATAGATTTGCCTTCCATCTTTTTAAGAAGTGGACTATAAAAAAGAGTCACTTAAGAAAGGTACTCCATTTCTCTGACTTCCTAGGGGCAGGAGTTCTGGGGTTCTGGGTTGTTCTCTCATAATCAAAAAGATCTGACAGTTTACTGTTGAGAGACTGAATTTAGATATAGATTTGAGAAAGTCTGTCTCAAAGGACTTTTTCCTTCTCAGTATTTTGAGGGAGAAAGGTCTGACTCTGAGGCCTTTTCTCCACAGCACTTTGAGGGGAGTTGAGGTATCTGTGTTCACTGTGACCGGGAGTTTCATCATTTGACAGTTTGATTTCATGTACAGGTTTAAGGAGGTTAAAAAAGATAAAGATTTATTTTATTAGTTAAATAGATGGTGAATTTAATCATAGTTAGAGAGAATAGTTTTAGTTAGGGCTGCTTTGTCAGGCAAGAAAATCCTTAGATTTAAGGTTTATTAGAGATTTTAGTTTAGATTTTTAGACATATTATAAGAATCAAGAGACATACTATCCTATTTCCTACCCCCTGTTTCCTATCCTAACCTCTCCTGTGAATAAATAGGTGTCAGTGATGTACCAAACTGATCTCTGCAACTTTTAGCAACTCCCATCAATATTTTTTACCCACAATAGTACTGACCACTAATCAGACAATACAATTCCAAATCAAAATGGAAAGGAAGAAAATGAACAGCACAAAGAAATAAAAACTTTTTAGAAAAACATTCAGTGAAAAGAAAATGAACAAGCATAATAAAATAAGGGGTAGATGGCCTCAGACACTTCCTAGCTGACCCTTGGCAAGTCACTTAACCCTCATTGCCTAGCCCTTGCCACTCTTCTGCACTCTACAACAGAGTATTGCTTCCAAGGCAGAAGGTAAGGATTTAATAAAAAATAAGGGGTAGGAAAGGAAAGGCAGTTTTTAACTTTTCCCTTAATTAAGAGCAGAAAAAGAAGGGATTTAAATAGGAGATGAATAGATTACTAAATTAAATAAAATTTTAAAAATCAATCATTTAAAAGCAGTTCTTTAGTTTTCTTCCACATCCCCAAACTCAGTCATCATTGAATATGAATGGTGGTAGGAAAGAAGATAGATACATTTTAGAGCTTGAGCAATTCTTTTCTGTTTCCTGTTAGTGTAGATGACTAAGGGTTTAGAGGGAGTAATACAAGGAAAGGGAAATTCTTACCCACAGGCCTCTTCCTGTTGTATTTTAAATGTAAGATGACTCATTCATGCCTCATGGGGAAGATTTTGCCTTCAATTGCCTACTTCACCTCTCCCCCCACCATTTGTACCTTTCTTATAGAGCCTTAAGAAGTTTTTGAATCATTTGCCCAATTTAGGAAATTGTGCTTTTTACTGATTCTTAAAAAACAGAAATGAGTATTATTGTCAAAAACTTAAAATCTATAATACATGCATGTGATTTTTATTGATTTCTTTATTAATACAATCTATTTTGTTTATAATTTTCCTAATACTGAACTTTGGTTTTATATAAATATAATTTGACCATAGTGTATGATCTTGTTTTATATACAGCTGTAGCTTCTTTGCTGATGTTTATTCATTCAACATATTTGTCTTAATAACTCATTAGGGTTGTTTTCTTTTTCAGTTTTGTCTCTTCCTGTTTAAGATTCCAAGATCATATTTGTATCGCAGAAAGAATTTGTTAAGATTCTTTCTTTCCTTATTTTCAAACAGTTTATATCATTGAAATTGTTTATTGATATAGAATTTTCTTTTAAGCCTATCTTATTTTGGCTTGTTGAATTTTATTTTCTAGGAATATATTAAAATGTTTATTTATTACTCTATTAATTTTGGCATTTTATATTTTGGCCAATATTCATCCTTTTTTTGTAAGTTATAAGTTGTGTTGCTATTTAATTTGACAAAATACTTTTATATAAATATCCTTTGTTTCCTTTTCATTTACTATGAATTTTCCCTTTCAATTTTTTATATTGCCAATTTAGTTTTCTTCTATGACTTTCTGAATCATATTTTTGTAGTCTATTAATTTTTAATAAAGATCCTAGTTTTTAATGAATTCTTTTTTGTTTTCAATTTAGTTCATCTCTTCTTTAATTTTCAGATTTTATTTAGGTGAGACCATTTTTGCTGCTTTTTATAGTGTATTCTCAACTTAATACATCTCTCCATTTTCTTTATGAAAATATTTAGAAATATAAATTTCCCTTTAAGCAAACTGTTTATTTGCACTCCACATGAATAATTCCATTAGAATAATAATAATTAATTTAGAGAGCACTTTAGAGCATATGCTACTTCATTTGATCCTCATAAAACTATAAGGCCTAATATTATCCCTTTTTTAAGATAAGGAAAGTGAGGTATAGAGGTTAAAATTTAAACTCTCAATTTGCTTGTGCCTCTAATCTTTAAGAGGTTAATTGATATTGTTATATTACCTGATACCACTTTCACATTCTGAATTTGAAAAAAATTGCTTGACAATATCCCTGCATGTCTATATTAGTTTCTTGTTAAACAGCTTTTTGTCTTTATCTGAATTATTTCTTTTTTGTTTCTTTAGCATATCATTCTTTAGAACTTCTAGAAGTGGATAGGTAGCACAGTGGATAAAACAATGGGCCTGGAGTTAGAAGTCCTGAGTTAAAATCCAGATACTTACTCGCTATGTCATGATCCTGGTCGTCACTTAAACTGTCTTCTTCAGTTTCCTCACGTCTAAAATGGGAATAATAATAATGGCATCTTCCTCACTTATTTTGAGGATCAAATAAGAGTATATTTGTAAAGTACTTAACACAGTGTCTGACAAATAGCAAGTGTTTAATAAGTGTTTGTTTCCTTTCTCCCTTAAAGGTCAATTACAAGATTCTTTAAAGGAATTGGATATTTGAGACTATATTATCATCCTTAGAAAAAGCACTATATTCTAATATGTTTGGAATATATCAGACTATGTTCAACTTTACTATTCTATAAAAATTTTTTAACATGTAGTTGACATTTCTAAAGCCAATTATCTATTTTTGGTAGAATAAAATCTAGAATAGAAGTTGCTTTCATTATCCTTTTACCTTTGAAGGATGAAATTATCAATAGGAAACTTCAAGTCAAATGACAAATGGAAAGACTATATTTCATCTTAACTGCTATCTCACCTCCCCAAATAAGACATGTGCCAAATAAAGCATAAATAAACAAGAAGTTAAAAGAGGAACTCCTCTCTCCCTAGATATTTCCCACTGAAAAGAAACAAAAGATGGTTCTATTAACAATCCACAACCCCCTAATTATGCCAATCAGATGGTACTTTGAAATTTTTTTGGCTATGGTTCCATATATCTTGCCCTATTGAAATTTCTTCTTTGTAATAACACAATTTGACATACAATGCATCCTCATCCATCAACATTCACCTCTTAAAACAACTCATTGAGGTCTGTGAGGGAGAAAGCAGGTAACTGTGGACAGTGGAGGGGCAAAGCAATGCAGATCTCATGGCAATGCTTTCTTAAAAAAGGTATCTGGAAAGAAGACAAAAATGAAGGTAGGTATGAGCCCAGATACCTCAGCATTTCTATCATATTGCCTCAGAGTATCCCTTTGTCAGTGATCTGGCTAGATATCCCCACCCATTAAATGAGTAGGTTTATTAAAATCCCACAGCATGGTGATTTGGACAGGAGAGAGCAGGTGGAAGTTACTAAAATAACACTAACAATATTAGACTCCAATCAACATTATCTGACTCAGAAAAGAAAAAGTTATCATCAAGAAGTCTGGGAGTCTGAATATAAATACAGGTTTCACTCATATAATTCACCTGTGAAAGAGATGTTTTTATGGGAAAAATTAGTACATATTCTAGAAAAGGACATAAAAAAACAAATACATCAAAGCAAAAGATAACAACTTGAAAATTCCTGATGAAAGTGAAAGGAAAGAATTCTAGACTTCAGAAAAGAAACAAAATACTATAATAAGAACTAATTATGTAAAATAGCTAATAAATAAGAGTTCTTAAAGAATAAATTAAAAGGGCAATCAAGGCTGAGAATAACAGTATGTACCATGGAGACTTTTCAATCTCTGAGAAAAATTTGTAAATGAAGAAAAGACTGACATATTTACAATGAATAAATACAGAGGTTAAAGAAAATTTTACAAAACAAAATCAAAAAAGAAAAACACAAGGTTTTGCTCACCAAGAAATATAATTGCTAAACTTCAAGTTCAATAAAAAAGTAGTGCAGAAATTGGAAGGGAAAATAGTTAACTGAAAAACAGTTATAATGTTATAAAGGAAAGGCTTCAAATCTATTAGAATAAGAACCATTCTTCAACTGAGAAATGATCAGTTATGAATAGACAATTTTTAAAACAAGGCATTTCCAGCCTATTTATAGCCATATCAAAATGTTATAGTTTATTAATTATAAAAATGTAAAGTTAAGCAACTTTAATTTTTAATCTCACACCCATGAAGTTGGCAAAGATGACAAAAAGGAAAAATTTTTTGTAAACCTAAATCTTTTGCCTTTCTTAATATCATATGCCATGCCTACTGATCCTTTAATGTAGAAGTCTCTAGGTCTTGAGTGATCCTGATTGTAGCTCCATGGTATTTGAGTGGATTCTTTCTGGCTGCTTGAAGTATTTTTTCCTTTGCTTGGTGGTTCTTGAATTTGGCTGTTATATTCCTGGAAGTTTTCAAATGAGGATTTCTTTCTGGAGGTGATCTGTCAATTCTTTCAATTTCAATTTTATTTTCTTATTCAAGGATCATAGGGCAGTTTTGATAATTTGACAATTTTTTGTATTATCATATCCAAGGTTTTTTCTTTATCATGAATTTCAGGTAATCCAATTATTCTCAGATTTTCTCTCCTAGACATGATTTTTAGGGCAACTGTTTTTTCAGTAAGATATTTCATGTTTTCCTGATTCTGCTTTATTATTTCTTGATTTCTCATGAAATCACTAATTTCTAGATGGTCAATTCTGATTTTCAAGACCTGGTTTTCCTCTGTCAGTTTTTGGTTCTCCTTTGTCAATTGGCCCATTTCTTCTTGCAACACTTTCATTCCTTTTCCCCACTTTTACTCTACCTCTAATAATTGGGGTTTGAAGTCTTTTTTGAGCTCTTCCAGAATCTGTGTCCAATCCATATTTTTCTTTTGGACTTTGGGTATGTTTCCTTTGCTATCACTGTCCCCTTCTGTGTCTGCACCTTGTGCTGTGTCTCCACAAAAAGTCTTTAGAGTTTTTTTGGTGCTTTTTTGATTGCTAATTTTTCCCATCTAATTATAGGTAGGCACTGTTTTCTGGGGAGTTGGGGTACCCTCTTAAAATTTAGTCCTTCCTTGATGCTATTTTCAGTTTATTTTCTGGGTTATTAGTTTACCAGATGGTCTGAGGGCTGAGAGTTCTGTAAGTCCCCTCCTTCTACTGATTCAATTGACCCTTGAGATGCTGATAGCTTAAAGACTTTCCTCAGGCTTTCCTAAAGGCTTCCTCAAGTGTTTGATTTCAATCTGAGCTTGCTCACATCAGGTGCTGATCAGATTTTAGCTCCAGGCTTAGGCTTACTTTTTTGTTTTTTGGGGATCTCAAGTTGTCCTTGATTCAATCAGGCACTCCCTTAATTGCCCTAACCTGGAGCTCCACCCTTAGTTTTTGGCAAAAAGATCCCAAGGAGCCCTTCCCCCTCCCCCAAGAACTGTGTCCTCACCCCAAACCATGGATTATGTCCTCACCCTAAGCCTAGACTGGGATTCCTGGCTTCACTCTGGGCCCACATGGATTGACCACCTTAGCCAAGATTGCCCTGGGCTGGGACTCTGGATTTCTCCACAGGTTTTTAATTTCAAGAGTTGTTAGTTGGCTTGGACCTCTATTTGCCTGGCAGGATCTCAGGGTTTGACTTAGGTTGGGCTTAAGTTCCGAATCTGTGAGAATAAATGTGTGGGTTTGGGGGAGTGGTTGTGGTTTGCTCTTCACTTGCTGCTATGATCCTGCTAGCTCTGCTCCCCTCTCACCTCAATTCTCCAGATGATCTCTGCCTACCTTTTGGGTTTTTCTTTTTTTGAAGGTTGTTTCTGTTGGTTCTTCCCCTTCTGTATTCATTTTGTGATGATATTTTACTTTTGGTCAGAGAGAATTTTCGTGGTGAAACAGTGAGCTGCTGCCCTATTTACTCCTCTATCTTGGCTCCACCCTTGAAAGTCTGCCTAATTTAAAATTTTTCTTAAAAGGGCTTTACTGAGAAGTTGTTGGAGGGATCTCAGGTGTACCTGCTAGTCTGCCATCTTGGCTGTGCTTCCTGCAGAAAACTTTCTCAGGAGACACATGCAATCCAAATCACACACGCACGCACACACACACACACACACACACACTTAGCCATTCACACATATGCAGAGAAAATGCTTAACTACTCATCACCCAAAGTTTTACTAGTTCTCCACACTTTTCTTGTTTTCTTTCTGACAAAATAGTCAGTTCTATAATATGAGTCAGTTTGCACTGGTCCAGAAATCCAGGATAGCTCGTCTTCAATTGACTAGCTGCAGGTAGCCTCTGGGTAGGAAAGAAACTTGGATCCTTATCAGGGTTCCTGGCAATAGCTTCTTCTTTTCTGCTCCATAGATGAGGTATTCAGTCTTTTTTTTGTGTGTGTTAACTCTATAAAAAGAAATGCCTTTTCTAAATGAATGAAGGATACAGGCATAATCTGGTTAAAATGAACAATAGTGGCAGTCTCTATCAACTGAACCCAGGTCTCCTATTATTTTATTCAATTAACGTTTACTAAATGCCTCTGTACAAGGTACCATCCAAGGAAGTAGAAATACTTTTACCTCTATGCTTCCATATAGCTATAACTTACTTGTGTGGGCACACTCAGGGCACAGCTTATGGAACAGACATGTCCTTACTATTCATCTCTTGCCTACATCTCCACATGATTCCTTCACAATGTGTCAACTCAAAATGTTGAAAACTTTTTTCTACATTTTTGACATTTTGTGAATTTCATCATATCACTATCATTTATCTCTTTCTTTTATTTCATAAATGGCCACCTTTTCCCAGTTTGTCTTAAGATGACATTATTTATGACACTTTTACACAATTCCTCTTTGATAGAGTTTTATATATTGCTTATACCCTTCATGTGGGACTCTAGTACCCTTTGAGCAAGTCACTAATTCTTTAGAGACTAATATTCCATGACTCATAGTCAAGTAGTAGGACCAAAAGAATATTGATCCCCTGTTCCAGGAAAATGCATTTATTTATTTGAATCATTATTTATTTGAAATAAATCATAATTTATTTGAAATGTCTACTCTAGATCTACATAATAATAGACTGGGACTTGGCTTAAAGAGCCAAATTTATCAGCATTTGGAATTGATTTTTCAGTTACCAATTAAAGAAGGATTTATTTAGCACTATGTGTCAGGAATAATTTTAGTAGCTAGGGATGCAAAGACAAAAATGAAATTGCTCTTGTTTTTAGTAAACTTAATTCTGTTGGGAGAGATAATTTGTTATCTCTTCTATACAAAAATACAAACAATAAAAAAATAATTTTGGTAGGGAAGGCATTAACACCTGGGGAGATCAGGAAAGTCATTCCAAAAGAGTTATAGTTATCTATAATAAATAAATATTAGTAATAAATATTAAACAACCCTTAATAAATATTATTTATATAATAAATGCCAGTTTTTATGAAAATTGTTATTCTGTTCTAGGAAAAGTTACTTTAAAGTAGGTGATAGATGATATCTGAAATAGGTGAGAATTTGTTTCAATCAAACAAATAATGAACTTCGTAGCCTTGAGGTTCAGGGACTTCTTATTTTTCCTTTGGCATCCTAAAAAAAGCCTCCTATCTGCTGATGACAGTGTCTGCATTAAGTACCAAAACAGATCCAAAACTTTACCAAAAGCCCAGCAGAAAAGCTCTAAGGTGAATGTTTTGACTACTTAAGGAAAAAAAAAGGACTTCTAAGAAAAGTTTATTACTCATTCAGCATTTGTAATCTCTAGGCTTTAGTACACATTCCATTCAAATCTATATGTGCCGATGGGTGAATGTGTCACAGCTTTGGGTAAATGTTTATATTTCTGTTCTTGTCATAACTTCTCAGGAAATGCCCCTTTGTAATACTCATTGATGTTAATCATTAAATGATTCTGGTGTACTGATCACTGGTGATTGATATTGAGAAGAATACATGAGAATGGGACGTCAAGGTGACAACATTAGAAGGACTTCCCAACCCCTCATCCATATCTCTAGAACTGGAAGTGTGAAATGCAGTAAGCCCTGTAGGGAACCTAATTCATAAGTAAAAAGAAGAATTGACATAAAGATCTGGAAACTTTAGGTTGGCTGCATTCATATTGAAGGTGGGAATTGAACTGAATTTTGAAGGGAACAAAGTAGAAGTAATGAGAGTCCATTACAGACATGGGGAACAGGTGATTTAAAGTGAGGAGATAAGAGATGGAGTACCGTTTGGGAGAAACAGAAAGGGCAGTCTGGTTGTAGTACAGAATGTGGGGAGGAAAGTAGTGTATAATAAAATTGAAAGACCAGGTTGTTAAGGACTTAAAAAGCAAATAGTGGCATTTATGTTTTATTCTAAAGGAAATAAATAAGGAAGCACTGAAGATAGGTGGCTGATGTAGCTAGCAGAATGCTATTCTTGGTGGCCTTGAGAGAAGGGAAAAGACATGAGAGAATATTATAGAGGGATCAATGACAAGTTTGGCAATTACTGGCACCTGGGCAAAAATGCAGAATCAAGCATAACACCAAAGTTGTGAACTTGGGTCATAAGAAGGATGACTGTACTCTTGACAGAAATTATGTCACAATAGAACTATATTCAGAGGACCTGATTCCAAATCCCAATTCTGACTTGGTAGGCTTTGGTCTTTGGGTCTTAATTTCTGTAAAATGAAGGAATTGGCTTAAATGACTGAATTTCTTTCTACTCTGAATGTATTTTTCTATGGTAAGAACTGAGTGTAATGGTCACAATGAATTCTGACTAGCACAAAATGTATGGAGAGCCCAGGATAATGAGAGAATCTCCTCCCTATTACTGGAAGCAATGCTTTGAAATGGGGTCCGTATCACATTAGCCTTTTTGTCAGCCATACCACCCTGCTGCCTTATATTGAGTTTGCTGACCACCTAGATTCCCATATTTTTTCAAAGAAGCTGCTGCCTCTCTTATCTTGTGAAGTCTTACGAAATTATTTTTTTTAATCCCAAACATAAGGTTTTACATTAATACCTTTTGTTTCATTTCCATAGCCTGAGCCTACTAACCCATCAAGAACTTTTGGAATCCTGACTCTGACTCTATAATCTATTGGGTTAGCTTTTACCAATTGTAGTATTAAGTGGGATACCCTCTGTCCTTAAGACATAAAAGCCTATTATTCTCATCTATGGAGAGAAAAATTGAGGCACTGGGTTTAATATTTTTGAACAAGGTTGCAATTCAGTTCAGAGAAGAATAATCTTCCTAAAGGATTTTAGTCCCCTGAGATAGAAAATCATAGAATTTAAGAGCTTGAAGTTACATTTGTGATTATCTGGGTAAACCTCCTCATCCAGCAGTTGTATAAACTGAGATATCAAAGTGTTAAATGATTTGTCCAGATTATAATTTGATGCCCAGGACTTTTCATTCTCTCTTCAATGTTTCTCTTAATATGAATGGGATACACATTGTCCCTATTCCAAATACTCATGTGTCTGTCATTTAAAATAACATAAGAATGGGCCCATGTTGAATAACCTCTAGGACTATGATGGTGAATCTATGGAACACATACCCAAAAGGGCATGCAGAGCCCTCTGTGGGCACACTTGCAGTTGTCCACCAGAGTTTGTTCCTAGAAAGCCAGAGGGACTCGGGGCAGAGCTGTTCCCCTCCTTTTCTCCATGCACCTGAGGACATTCCTCACTTCACCCACCCCTCTGCCCAGCAGCCCAATGGGACTGCTTCCTCCCTCCCCTGCCTGGGGTAAGATGCTGGGAGGTGGGGTAGCCACATGTGGTGTGAGAGTGCCTAGCCTGTTGAGTCTGTAGTGAAGGTGATTCCCATGGTGTGGTTAGAGAGGAGTTAGTTTTGAAGGAAGCATAGCTCACAGTGTGGCACATAGCTGGAGGGGAGCAGAGTGCTTGGGCCACTTCCCTCCCCCTATTCACACATGCCTCTCATCCCCTGCCCCTCTCTCTGCCCAGCATCTCAGTAGGAGCACTTCCTCTCTTCCCCTGTCTGGGGTAGGGGGGCCAAGGGGCAAGGT
>NC_058136.1:2087408-2114078 GCF_016433145.1 Gracilinanus agilis | reverse complement strand
TCCTGGAGGTCTTTCCAGTTCACATGGAATTCCTCCAGTTTATTATTTCTTTGAGCGCAATAGTATTCCATCACCAGCATATACCACAGTCTGTTCAGCCATTCCCCAATTGAAGGGCATACCCTCATTTTCCAGTTTTTTGCCACCACAAAAAGTGCAGCTATAAAATATTTTCATACAAGTCTGTTTATCTGTGATCTCTTTGGGGTACAAACCCAACAATGGTATGGCTGGATCAAAGGGCAGGCATTCTTTTATAGCCCTTTGAGCATAGTTCCAAATTGCCATTCAGAATGGTTGGATCAGTTCACAACTCCACCAGCAATGCATTAATGTCCCAGTTTTACCACATCCCCTCCAGCATTCATTACTCTCCCCTTTCATTTTAGCCAATCTGCTAGGTGTGAGGTGATACCTCAGAGTTTTTTTTTTTAAATTCTTAAGTGCCTGTTATATAGTATAAGACATTGTGTTAGGTTCTGGAAGGTAACACCTCAAAGAACGAGGCTATTGGCAAGAAAGATGGCAATAATACTTGACCCTCACATATACAATCAGTTCAGTATTCCTTACCATCTAAGATATAAGATTACCTCCTTCCACATCATGACTATTAAGACCATTCTGTACTATTCTGTGGCTTCTTTTCCTCTGCAAAGCTGTCCTTGATGTTCTTTTTTAACTTGATTTTATCTGTATAAAAACATGGGGAATGGAACATGATCTGAACTGCTTTTGAAATGACTAGTTGTCCTGAGCCCAAAATGAACAATTGCTCAAATACTTCAGAAATGAATTTTACCTTATATAATTGTCCTTTGCATTGGAAGATAATTTCACCTATGATTATTATTTGGATACAGTGGTTCTTCTGTGGCTTTCAACAAATACTGTCGATGGCAATATCCTCTAATATGAAAAAACTAAGATGTGTCTTAGAAGTCTCATAGGTACATGAAGCATTATTATAGTCAACAGATAAATATTGGAAACAAATCTTTGTTGTTTGCATTTTTTAATTCCAATGAGAATAGGTCCAAGTTAATTATCTGAAGTAATATTGCATTTTTCGGACTGATTTTGGTGTATAAATATTTTTGGTTTGAAGCTATAATGGAAAGTAAGAAAACTAGAGAGAATGTTATGAATATAGCTATCAATATTCCATGTTGAAGGATGGTTACTTTCAAGCGTCCTTGGAGTTAAGAATTAATGTCTTTTTATTTACTGTTTCAGTTAACTGTGTCCATAAATAGTGCCTTGCTATGTTTCAATAGGTAAAGTGGAAGATATAGGAAAAAAGAAGTAAAGAAAAAAATTATAGGAAAGGAAGGTCTCCAGCAAAATTATGTAAATAAAATATGAAAGTGTTATGTTTAAAGTATAGTCTAGGGGGCAGCTGGGTAGCTCAGTGGAAATGAGATAAAACAGGAAAGGTCAGTGCTAACAAGACTGGCTTTAAATGCCAATCTGAGTATTTCTTATTTATCCTAACCCCTGAAATTTTTTAGAGTAGAACTAGAGGGAACATTAGAGATCATATCCCACACTTTCTTCAAGATCTACCTCCATGACATCTTGGGTATTAAATTCTCTTCTCAGTATTCTCTCCCTCCTTCAGATAACTGAGACACCTTTAGAATGTAGAACACGCAGCATCTCACTTTAGGTTCTCTTCCCATATATTGTTCACTAGTTGTTTCACTAATGGAAGCCTTGAATCCCACCAATGCAGGAGCTGTCATCTATTTCTCTATTACCCAAAAATCTTTGCACAACACTGGGGCCCATAGTAGAGGATCATTACATGTAATGATTGTTAGGTAAGGTTCTTCTTATTGTTATAGAGCCTTCCTTTGCCACTCAGGTATTTTATAGAGTAAATTTATGAAAAGACGGACATAGTGCTTTTTTTTTATTTTTTACTTTAAACCCTTAACTTCCATGTATTGACTTATAGGTGGAAGAGTGGCAAGGGTAGGCAATGGGGGTCAAGTGACTTGCCCAGGGTCACACAGCTGGGAAGTGTCTGAGGCCAGATTTGAACCTAGGACCTCCCGTCTCTAGGCCTGGCTCTCAATCCACTGAGCTACCCAGCTGCCCCCAAGGACATAGTGCTTTTAAATATATAATCTCTGCTTTGTCAACAGATGTTTTGGTTTTTTCCTCTTAAAACCAGGTGAAAACATCTTCTCCACCCTTTCCCACAGTTTCTGTACTCTGATATCTTTGATGGCAATTAAAACTGGTAGCTGGAAGGAAGCAACTTAATCTGCTGAAGGGTTCATCCTTAAAATCCAGTACTAGCAAGTTAGTTTTCTTTTCTCCCTAAGCCTCATTGTTCCATTTCTTTTAAGAAGCAATACTGATTTGTTTGGGCACTGTAACATTTAAAAAGAAAAACTTGTGAATGGAATAGGTCAAGAAACACTAGTCGTGGGCACTCATAAAGTGGGCTGTGGTTCTTTGCTTCTGCCTAAAAAGTTTATTGCAGTAATCTTCTTTTGCCTTTCAGACAGTTCCCTCATTAGACCTGTGCTTTTTAGGTCATTATATTTGTGTTTTAATTAGGCTACCTCCTTCACAATCTTCAAAAACAATAAAATATCTCTTTGATTTTTAGGATAATTTGACTATCTCAGTTCAAAGGCTTCCTAAAAACGACAGTCAAGAGTTCCTGCCATCAAAGAACAAGTGAAATTGGTAAGATTATTTTGCTAAGGGTATTTTCTCCCCTTCTCTTGGGTTTCTCAACACTATATTGATCCAATAAGGTATTGACTTGAGAATCTGTAGTTGTTACTTATTTGCTTTATGAAATAGAATGAGGAAAAAGAATCTAGTCAAACCACATTAGACTATATCTGTTCACTTCCAAACAAAAAAGGGTAAAGAGAAAACTCCCTTTTGGTTTAGTTCAATTCAATCCAATAAAAATTTATGAGATATCTTCTCTGTACTGGCTATGTGCTAGTGCTACAAACACAAAAAAAAATGGTATAACTCTTGCCTTTGGGGAGATTTCTTCCTACTGTACATGAGCGGGGTTGGAGGAGATGAGGGTATCCAACAAGTACATAGATGAATAAATATAAATTAATTTGAAAAAAAGAAGAGAACATTGACAAATGCTGTTTGATCTAAGCCTGGAAGGAAGAGATAGATTTTTCAGAGGCAGAATTGAAGAAGGGATCATATTCCACATATGGGAGGATAGCTTTTGCAAATGCATTGGAGGAAGGAAATGGAATGCTGATTTCAGGAACAGCTGGTAGTTCATTTTAACTGTAGCATTGAATGTGTGATAGAATAATATGAAATTAGAACTATCGTAGTCATTTGAAATCAAATTGTAGAGAGCCAGGATTGGCGAGTTTATAATTTAGCCTAGAGGAAATAGGGCAAAGGCCTAGAAGCAAAAACTAAAAGTTATTTTAGTAGGACAGTAACATGTTGAGACCTGTGCTTTAGCAAGATTTTTTAGGGGTGGTATGGAAGATTGATTGAAAATAAGAAAACAAATTAGGAAAATATGATAGTTAGGGTGAGATATAATGAACTGGAAGCATGAACTAGAATGCTGGCTATAGGAATGGAGAAAAGGAGATGGATATGAAAGATGTTATGCAAGTGGAGTCCCAGAAGAAGGGTTTAGCAACTAATGAATAGGGTTGGCAGGAGGAGGAAGAAGGAAGAAATCTAGGATAAGTAGAGGGTTCAATGTAATAATTATAGTTCTATTCAAAGGGACCTCTGACATACTGTTGGTGGTTAGTGAATTTGAGAAGATGTTATTCCTTTGGAAAGTTTAAAGGATGAATGTGATAAAATTATCCAGAGTCCATCCTGAGTTTTAAAGTGATATTCCAGAGTCTCCTGCTGAAGTCACACTTTCACTGTCATTGTGATATAACACCCCAGGCTCTCAGAAACTTTATTAGTAGAGCACAAGTTCTGTTGGACCCTTCAAGCTATAATGACTTGAAAGGAGGGGCTTATTTTTCAATCTAGCTAAATATAAATTTGTTTACTACCAGGAGATTGACTTATGACTCAATCACTGAGCCTTTATTAAGTGCCTACTATATGCCAAGTTCCATGCTAAGAAGCTGGGATACAAAGCCATAACTGAAACAGTCCTTGCCCAAGAAGCTCATCTCCTATTGGGGGGAAATATATTAAATATAGGTAAAATAAATATATACAGACTAAGGGCAAAATAAAAATATAAAGTAATTAAAGACCAGGCAGAGGGAAAGAGGACATTAGCAGTTGAGGTAATCTAAAAGAGCATCTGCATCTTGAAGGAAGTTAACAGTTTAAATGGGGAAAATCTGTTTTTGGCCATAGCAATTAGTGACATGGGCTAAAACACAAAATGGCCATGAATCCTCTTCTGCTTCCATAATGAAGATAGTCAAATGGGAGAAAGAGGAGATAATGGTACTAAGAATCACATAGCATAGTTAACTAGTGGTGCTATTTGCATTTGGTCATATTGTTCAATGACCAAGGAATTGGTGTACTAATGAAAGATCTAAGCCACATCCATCATTAACATTTTTGGAATTAGATACATTAAGAAAGTGCCAAGGGGTCACATTAAGTGAACAATATACCCTTACATGAATTCTCACAAATACCAGAAAGTGAAAAGTTCTGCTTTCCATACTTATGATGTGGAAAATTGGTTAAAATTTGAGAAGTAGGAGCAGCTAAATGGTTCAGTGGGATAGAGTGCCAGGCCTGGAGATAGGAAGTCCTGGGATCAAATTTGACTTCAGACACATCCAAAAGTGTGTGACCCTAGACAAAAAGTCACTTAATCCCAGTTGCCTAGCCCTTACTACTCTTCTGCCTTGGAATAAATCCACAGTATTGATTCTGAAACAGAGGGTATGAAGTGTTTTGGTTATTTTTTAAGGCATCAATAAATACATTTTTTTAAATCTGAGAAATAGTCTATATCTTGCTTTTCTCAATGAATTGTGTTCTCTTTGGTGAGAACAGATGAGTAGAACTAGTCACTTCTGCACTCCTGCTGTTGGGCAAAGGATTTCTTTATTCCTTTTTACTAGTCTTTGCTATAGAATATTTTCTTGAATTGAGTCTTAATCAGTTTTTGAAAATTTAAGTAATGATTGGCTATTATTTAAGGTTTTGGGAAATGCTTTCCTCTTGTCACTGTTCATTAGTTTATCTCTTTATGATAAGTTTTCTTGATGGAAAATAGCCTAGTGATAAACCATTCCATGGAAATCTAGTATTGCCTATGAACTGATATTCTTCTAATTTCTATGTTAACAAGAGGAAGAATACATTATCATTTCATACATGTTGGAGCTACTTCAAAAGACAGAAGAACAGGAAATTCTGGAAATAGCCAGATACAAACATGTATTGCTATACTTCCGATCTCTTTTTGTTTGGAATTTGGGCCAGATAAGTGGACATAATCAAAATATCCTTCCTGTTGGATATCCCCTGGGAAAATTTGACTAGAGTACCATTCCCCTCTCCCTGAAATCACAAAGAGAGAGAGAGAATTAAATGGGCTAGAGCAATGATGGGCAAACTTTTTAAAGAGGGAGCCAAAGAAAAGGAAGTGCTCCTCTGTCAGTCTGTTTCATTGTATTTATTGTATCCTACTCATTGTATTCATCAGATTAGGAATAATGTCATGAGGCAGTATAGAACATTTCAGGGGGCCACATCTGGCCTGAAGTTTGCCCATCACTGGGCTAGAATATGAATTTTCCTCTAAGAAAAGGAGAAACACTGTGGAATAAATCCCAGAGAAATCAGGCAAAGATGGTAATGTTATTGCCTAATTGCAAATTTATTATGGAGAGCTGGAATATCTCAGGCAGTAAACTTATACCTGCAGTAAAAGCACTTCATTCCCTTTGACATTTATAAAGACATCTTTTCAGAGGACACACTTAGCAACAAACACCTGTTACTTAAGGCTGTCTTGTAGATCCATAAACAGAAGCTTATAGCATTCCGACATTCTGAAGGCTGGTGATGGTAGCAAAATGTTAATCTTGCCCAAAGTTGTGAGGATGTACACATTTTAGAATCTGGTAGGATAAAGCCTTCCCTTTTCCTGTTCTTTTGTTTATAGTTAGTCTTGATATTTCTTGCCTATCTGTTTTTCAAAATGAATTTCAGTATTTCTCTGAGAAAGCCTATTGGAATTATATAAAAATCTAAAAAATTTCCACATACTATTGGCATTTGGAGGGTCCTCAGTTGCTATCTAGTTCAACCTATATTCAGAATTTACCTATATAATATCTACTACCAGTGGTCTACTAAGCTCTGCTTGAAGACTTTCATGAAACAGGGAATCAACTGCCCCCCAAAGCAGCTAATTCTTCTTTAGGACAGCTCCAGCTAGAAAAGTTTTTCTCACTGTAAGCCTAAACTTGCCTCTTTGCACACTAGATAGTATGCACACTAAGACAAATGTATATGCCAGATAATGCGCTAAGCACTAAAGACAGAAAAAGTTAAACAATCCTTGACCTAAAGGAGCTTCCGCTCTATTTGGGGAGACAACCAGTACATTGAGGGAAGTGGTGACCAAGAAAGGAGATTCTGGCCTAAAGAGTCAGAAGGATCCATAGAGCAGCCAGTCGACATGCTCTTGAACCATAGGACAGTCAGTTGACTTGCCCTTTCCCAAAGTATTGGTGGGGTTTTGATTCCTACACCTAGAACAAGGGTGAAAAGAAGGAAGAGTAACAATGCAAGCATATGGTATTAGGGCAGATATCAAAATGGCCTAGGTTGGCTGGCTGGGATATAAAGCATAGTCAGATTAGAACCAGCTAAATAGAAATCTCAGGTTAAACAGAATTGTAATAATCAAAGATAGTTTAGCCCTATGGCAGGCATTCCAAAGAGGAGTAATTTAACTTTCTTAGAGACTAGGAGCTTGACTTATAGAAGTCTGTTGCTGGGTGCTGCTGGTGGAGCATGAATGGCTAAATGGAAAGTGAAATATGACACTTTTCTGAACCTCTGTTTCTTCATCTATAAAATGAGGGGGTTAAAGTAAATGACCTTTGAGGTTCCTTTCAGTTCTAAATCTCTGATTCTGTGATCCAGTTCTTTTCTCCAGATGAAATGTCCCTACTACCTTCAACTGATCCCTTCATAATATGATCTCAAGACTCTTCAGCATCCTGGTTTGCTCTCCTTTGAATCTTCACCAGTTTTTACCTGACTTTCCTAAACTCCACTACCTAGAACTAAACATGGTGCCTGCTTTATTTTGTTCTCTTCTTTTCTCACTCTCTCAAAATATGACCATTCAAGCTATTTGTAATTTTATTTGTGTGTCTTAGGAAAATATATATTAAGAGGGAAAAAAGCATAATGCATCCCCCTTTATATTATATTCTTTTTTAAAAATAATTATTTTTCCTCAGTTACATGTATAATTTTAACACTTTTTTATTTTGAGTTCTCCATTCTCTCTCCTTCCCTCCTTCTCCTCCTCCCCTTGAGATATGATAAGCAATCTGATATAGAGTTTACATGTGCAGTCATGTAAAACATTTCTCCGTATTATATATTCTTGTTTTTTAAAGAAATTTTGACCAGTGGTTGTAAAGGAAGTTAAAATTCTAATGGGGATCTAATAAGGGGAGGAGTTAAAAATTTAGATAAGTTAGTTTCTCTACTATCTTGAAGCTTATTGTATAATGGGAAGATGATACAACATAAATAAATGTATGTCATAGTTATTATTATAAATAAAAATTAATCTGGAGGCTTATTACTAGATTTATAAGCATTTATTAGTAAAAAGAGAGAAAGATGTTTATAGAGAGATATAGGTCTCAGCCTTTCTGACTTTAGGGCTAGATCTGATTCTCCATTTAGCTGGCTCAGGCCACTGGTTGCCAAAGATTACCAGATAAGATAAGGAGCTGAGGGAGCAGCTGCAGAGACCATTCAAAGGTCAGTTGCCAAAAAAAAAAAAAAGCCACTCCTTAATGAGCTTGATTTTTAAGCTCCACTAGTTCCTCCCTCTGTGGTGACATTTTGCTGGCTCTGGCACATTGATGCTTCAGATGCCCATGCCTGGAGTGGGGGGACTGAAGCATCTGGTCATCAGACATGTCACATGACTATGACTCCTCTGACCTAACACTAGGGTCCTCAGAATCCAAGTTCCCTATATAATTACTTCACACTTATTATCTATGACATGTACTTTAAATGGAGGGGGGAACATTTATTAAGCACCTACTATGTGCCATATTCTATTCTTTATAAATATTATCTCATTTAATCTTTATAATACCCCTGAGAACTAGCTGCTATTATTATCTTCATTTTACAGTTGAAGAAACTGAGATAGATAAGTTAAGTGACTTGCCTGGAATCACATAGTTATATGAGATTGGTTTTGAACTCAGGTCATCCTTACTCCAGGCCTAGCACTTTATCCACTGTAATACTAACAGTAAGTATAAAACAGAATGCTAGGGGGTTACCCACCGGAAAGAGGATCAAAGGAAGCTTCTCTGAGAAGAAGTAGCAGTTTAGTTTGGCATTAAAGGATTAGTGGGAATTTAGTAGGGAGGAGCAAGAACATTCCAGGCATAGTTAGCAGTGAGCCCAAGGAATGGGCAGAAAGCTTTAAGGGATGCTGTAGGAAAACAGAGTAGGCCAGTGACTAGAGAATGGACTATATAAGAGGCGAAGTCATATGAGGTGAGGTTGGAAAAGTAGGGTGGCACCAGATTCTAAAGGTCCATGACTGCCAGACAAAGAAGGTTGAACTTTATCCAAGAAAGGCAACAGAGTGAATGACAATTTTTGGAAAAAATGCTTAATGTGACCAGATCTATACCTAATGAAAATAAGTGTGACGGTACTATGAAAGATGGAATAACAAGGTAGAAAGGCCTGTAAAGAAGCTTAGTGGTAATGAGGGCTGGTAATAGGATGGTAGCAATAAAAATGAACTAAAAGAGGAGAATGGAATGGAAAGGAGATATAGAAGAAGGAGCAATAGGACTTGGTAACTACAGGCAACAATAGGACTTGGTAGATGAATATAGGATGAGGTTATAAGATTAGAAATAAGAAGAGGTGATGAGAAAGGAAAGAGGCAAAGTTAAGCATCAGGCTTCAGTTATGAAGAACAGGCAAATGATGTCACTGGCAGAAGTTTTGGTCAGAAGGAGCTCATTTAGATGGAAAGATGTTAGGTTTTGTTTTCAAGATGGTGAATTTAAAGTGCCAATGCAACATTCACTTGGAGGTGGCCTACAGATGGAGGTTAAGAGTAGCAGGTCTGGCAGAAAGGTCAGAACTTAAAATGTAGATGTGAGACTCATCTTTGTAAATGTGGTTGAAATCAGGAGAGTGAATGAAATTGCCAAGAAATAATCAGAGAAGGGAAGAAGGACTTATGGGGAAAACCTTGGGAGAACATTGCTTTGGGGAATTAGGAGAATGAGAAGCCAGTGAAAAAAGACAGGGGAGAATTTAAAGAGCTATATGTATGCATTGCTCTGTGTGACCATATCAAATATATCAAGATTATAGCTTCTTTCAGGCATTAGAAGTTGGAATTAGTAGTCAGAGAAAACTTACTAATGTTCAAATTGGTATTTTATTGAGCAAAGGACATGCAGGAACTTGACTGTGACTGAGGTCCCAGCATTCCCATAAATCTGGGATACATAGTGACACAAATATTGATCCAAGTTTTCACCAACCTAAAAATGCCTAATTTCTGCTTGGGACCCACAACCCTTGGCTGGAGGGACCCACTTGCTGGTGCCACAAGCATTTTGGGTCTCTCAGCAATAACCACATAGAAATGGACCATTATAGCACAGATGATTATAGCAAATGGATCAGGTATGATTACACTGGTGTTGTATAAGAACAGGAGATAAAGAAGGCACACAATATTCCAAAAGCATCCAAGCACACTGGCTGGCCATTGAATAGCTTCCTTAGACCTCCACAGGCCATGCTAACAAGCCCCCCCCCTTGGACTGGCACACTCTGTGCGCCTTGAAGTACCACATAAATGCCAGCTCTTTTCATGGGAGCATAATGTAATGGGAGGGGGGGAATGTGGAATCAGAAGAAATCTAAATCTGAATCTTTTGTTGTTGTTCAGTCATTTTCAGTCATGTCTGACTCTTAGTGACCCCATCTGGGGTTTTCTTAGCAAAGATACTGGAGTGGTTTGCCATTTATTTCTCCAGTTCATTTCATAGATGGGGAAAATGAAGCAAACAATGATGTACCCAGGGTCACACAGCTGGTTAAGTATCTGAGACCAGATTTGAACTCAGAAAGCTAAGTCTTCCTGATTACAGGTCTGGCACTCTCTCCACTGTGCCACCTAGCTGCCCTGAATTCTACCTCTGGCTCTGTGACTATGGGCAAAATCATGTAAGCTCTCTAAGCTTCTTTCTTCATCTGTAAACTAAGAGTGATAATAATAGTTGGTATTTATGTTGTGTTTTAATGTTTGTATGCCTTATTTATAACATCCCTGTAAGGTAAATAGGTATTATTTTCATTTTACAAATGAGGAAACTGAGACTCGGAGATATTAAGTGACTTACCTAGGGTTTCCCAGGAAAGGTATAATATCCTTATCTCTCATGATTCCAAATCCAGGGTTCTTTCTACTACACTATATCCCCTTTCAATAATTATACTATCTGAAGTTATGTATCTTATTGCTTTGTCGTAACCATCAAATTAAAATAATGTATGTAAAGTGCTTTATAAATTGTAAATGTTACATAAATGCCAGATATCATTAGGAAGAGAGCCAGAAGAGAGTGTAGTCTTTGAAACCAAGGGAGGAACGCATGTCCAGAAAGAGGGGGTGGTCAGCAGCGTCACATGCTGCAAAGAAGTAGGAGGAGGCCTGGGAAAAAGCCATTCGTTTGGCAATTGAGAAGTCATTAGGAGAGAGCAATTTTAGCTGAGTGGTGGGGCTGGGAGCTAGATTATACGAAGTTGATAAAAAGAGGTTTGTGAGGAAGAAGTTGAAGGTATTGGATAAAGAAAGCTTTTTCTAGAAGTTTGGTAATGATTAGGGAAGAGAGGGATAATAGCTGCTTGGGAGACAAGGGTCAAGGAAGGATTGGATTTGGTGGGGGTTTTTTCTTAGAATTCTGGGAGACCTGAGCATGACTATGAGGAGCCATTGAAATTGCTGCCACTACTATTTCCTAAGCATAGGCCTATGTCACTGTTTTGGCCCAGTTGTTAATCTCTGAGAAGCCTCCCCATGCTTCTTTGGTGAGATTAGCAGTTGGCACCTGTCTCAGTGTGCCCTGCAAACACCAAACTTCTGCCTACCCTTTTTTCATATACTTCTTCTCTACAGGCTCAAGATGAATGCAATGCTAGAAACCTCCGAGCTGCCTGCTGTGTTTGATGGGGTGAAGTTAGCTGCTGTGGCTGCAGTGCTCTATGTGATCGTCAGGTGTTTGAATCTCAAGAGCCCGACAGCCCCACCTGACCTCTACTTCCAGGACTCTGGGCTGTCTCGATTTCTGCTGAAGTCTTGTCCCCTTCTGACCAAAGAGTAAGTGATTACTGCAATCTTCTGCCCAGTTATGTTGCTTGATTTTCAGAGAGAAGCCTGCTGTTAAACCTACTTCATTTATGCTTTGAAAATAAGTTGACTTTTATACTATAGAGTTCAGGAGGGTTGATCACTATCTGTGACTTTAAATATGGGCTTTGTTAAGGTCAGCAGCAGGTGCCACAATGGCATCTGCATTTTACTTTTACAGTACCAGAGTTAGAAATAGAAGCAATGAAGTCTTTTCTCTTCCTCCCCTCTCCTTCTATAACAAGGTGGTACAATCAGGGTTAGGGACTTCATAAAAGAAACAATGGCACTTTAGGAGCAAAAATAAAGCCTAGGCAATCTAAAGCCATTTATCAAGCTCACCATTTCCCATCCTAGGTAGGTGAAGTGATCATAAATATTGAGCAGAAAAGCCATCTCAGCCCAAAGTATTTTAATGAGAAAAAAGCACAGACTTGCTGGGTACTTGCCAGTTCTCTTATGGGAAAATGTTTCAAACTTCCATTAGCTAATGAGAACATTTACTTTTAAATCCAGACAGGTTTCGTAAGACCCCAAGTGAACTAAACCATTTTTCCTTCAATTTATATTTTGGAGAAAAGGGAATACACTTTAAATTATTGGGAGGTTGGATTAGAGTGTGTGCTGTGGACAGCCTTGGATATGAGTCACACAGGAAAAGGAACTGCCATTTTCTAGGGTTGGGTAGTATTAAAACTTTGAAGAACAATGATAGAAATTCTGTAGTATTCCAGTATCAGGGATGGAGATGTTGGCAAAGGAAGCTGATTGGTTAAATTTCCAGACCAACAACAGAGACATCTTGCTCCTAGTGTTCTCGTTCTTTAAATCCTGTTTGGTGGTTCAATTCATGCTCAGCTGGCTACCATGATACACATTTTCTAATTGCTTCTTGAAATGGTTTAATTTCCTAAATAATTTCTTAATTTGTGCCTACTGGTTAAAAATCTTGTTGTATCTAAAGCTCTGTTAATTTTTTTTCTAGTACATGAAAATGGTACTCCAGTACTCATTTGGGAAGGGAGGGCACAAATATAGGGGCAGCTAGGTAGCATAGTGAATAGATCTCCAGGTGTGGAATTCAGAGGACCTGGTTTCAATTGTGGTCTCAGACACTGTCTAGCTATGTAACCCTGAGCAAGTCAGTTAACCCCAATTGCCTAGCCCTTGCTGCTCTTATATCTTAGATTTGATACTAAGACAGAAGGTAAGGGTTAAAGGGAAAAAAAGAATACTTACTTTTCTTCTCTCCTTTATGTAATTTAGCTTTTTTTAGCTTTTTTTTTTGAAATAATAAATTACAAAATTTTAATGTAAGAAAAGGGACTCATGAAAAAACATATCATGTGATTAAATAGGAAAACTCTTCATTTTATTTTAATTGTTTACTTGAGAAGTATAAGGTCTATGATTTTATCAGTAGATTTGTGCTTCTTCCACTAACCAAGATTGTTACTGTGGTATGCCTTAAGAGTGGTCTTGGTGAGATGCAATGTCTCATCACCCTTCTGATGAGGAACTTGTCTGAATTATCTGGGCTGGTCCTTGGAGGACAAGCTAACAGTATGTTACCAATCCCATACTTAAAATCTTTCCACTATTGTAGTACCATTGTACTACATGTACTTATAAAACTATTGTAGTACCACCCCCAACCCCACGCACATATCACCAGAGCTTCTAACCTAAGGTAGAGCATCAATAGAGTTTTAATGTCTAGCAAATAAACAACCAGGATATTATTTTGGAAAACAAGTTTGTGGGAAACACATTTTAGCCCTTTGGAGGCTAGTAAGTTGCTCTCAAGTGATTTCCCTAGGAAATTCTCTGTGCTTTGGGTATTTGTATCTTCTATTGCTAGTGCTAAGCTCTGAATGCAGAATTTAAAAGCCATGGGAGTAAATCTTTTGGGAAAGGCTTTTCCCCCCTAAAGTACTGATAGATTGCAATATAAGACTTTTCATCCATTTTTTTCAATTTTCCTTTTGAAAGTGGAGCCTGAGGATTTAGCGATTTCACTATGTCTTCTTTCTTGTAAATAAAGTTAGAAAAAAAAAACATCCATTTTCTAAATCCCTGTTGTTCCCTGGTTTTCTTTCAAGAACGTCAAGATTATTGATAGTATTCATACTTTATGTCCAGTTTGCTTGGGGTGAGGCAACACATTCTTCGGAAACATCATACTAAGAAAATACCAGTGCCAAGAGAAATTATGTAACCAGATAAGAGGAGATAATATTGATATATATTCTGTATCATATAGAACTTGGATAATATATAGAGTACTGAATGAAGTTACAGTTCCTTCCAAAGAGTCTGAATTAACACAAGCTAACCAAGTGCCAGACATTAGGTTAGGTGAAAATTAGGCTAAGGGCATTAAAAATGTTTATTGCAACATTCAAAAAGTGTATCAAATTAAAATCTTACCCTTAAGTGATTTGTGCTAACACAGAAGCCTTACTCCACTATGATATTAGATGATTTTCCCTCCTAATTTGAAGAGTGGTGCTTCATGAATTCTTGAGACATTTAACATTGCCAGCAATGATCAGACTTGAGGAGTCTGGGGTTATTTGAACTTTTCCCCCCGACCTTTCCATGTCCATAGCCTTACTCTGATTAACATGTGGGAGATGAGTATTCCCTTAAAGGGGAAAGAGGTGGTGGTGAAAGGAGGTATCTAGGACCTTAGAGTCACATTTCCAGAGAAAGAGAAATGTATTTAAAGCTCTGTTTATATGCAGAGTTTATATATAAGTTTATATGCAGATCAGTGCTAATTTCCACCAGAGTATTCACGCATGACTAATTAGAAGAAGCTAGCGGAAACTGCTATTGCCCAGTTTCCAATGAAATATCACATAAGGTTTGATTAGTTACTAATTGTTCAGAGTATAAAGGAAAGCTGATTCAGCTTCTTTTTTCCAATAGCACCCCACCTCCTATTTTCCCCACTATAATAATACAAAGGTTTTAAATGCTTTAATTTCTCTTGGATATCCCCTTTCCAGCTACATCTATTTTGTGGGCAGAGATGGTCCTAGTTATCTCTGACGTATAGAGAGCTATAGTTTCTATAGTGCTCTATGATGGCTTCATTGAAATAGCCTTCATGTGCCTCAACTGACTTCGCTATATGATATGGAGTGCCCTCTGATCCCTTGGATCCCATTTGGCAACATAGATATTTGAAGAGAGAGATTAACTATGTGAACCAGTTACATCAAGTTAGTTACTGGCATATTGCCATTTTAGCTCTCACTTAGGTCAGATTTGGGCGTTACCTGGGATCTGCAACTGTGCTAATATTTGCACTTTGGGAGTTGCCTAGAGTTTCAGGGATGTGTTTAATGAATAACTCCAATAACAATTACCTTTTAAGTTCTATCCCTTTGGTTTAAATCTTACTTTTATGATATTAGGGGACTGTATTAAAATAACTAAAAACCTCTAATACTCAAGCACAAATTTCTTTGTAAAAAGTGACCAAAGGGAAAAAATGTTTTTAACCCCTCTCCATCTTGGAATAGCTATTTTAGCCTTTCTTGCTTTGTGTCCTGTTAGCCCTCTTGAACGTTAGGATTGAACTGCAAGGATGCTTAGTATGAAGATGGGGCCTTCTAAGGAACAACTTGCCCAAATCTGGAGTCTGAATCAGGACCAAGATCAGAGCTTGGGCCTTCAAATTAGATTCTCATCTCACATTCATCCATGTGGCTGGTGCTTGCCCAAAGCCAGTTTCTCTTTATAACTTCCCATGTAACATCCTTGTGGCTGTGACAAATTTTTTTAAGCCAGGGCAAGAAGATTTTCTGTCATGGGCCTAAGTGCTCATTCCAACAGCCAGATCACAAAAGACTTTCTAAAGGATAGGAGTGCTTATAGCCTTTTTCACTAACAAATCTCTTTCCAAGTTTGAAGTGTCAACAAAGACAATTTATAATCAAACTGTTGTTCTTGGTCAGCACTACCCACTTTGAAGAAGCAGTTCTTTTGAATTAAGAACCAAATAAGAATGTATCTTATTTTATCATCCTTGTTTCAGCAGAAGTCTGCAGGAAGGTGGAAGAAATTGGAAGAGAGGTGGTTTAAATTTCCATATGTATGGCATTAAAACTTTTTAAAAATGTGACTCTGCATGGGGAAGATAAAGGGTTTAAGTTTCAAATGAATTCATTTGTGAGTAAGTGAAAAGTCTGATTAAATGGAATGGAATAAATCTGGTAGAAATAGACGAATATATACTTAGTAATTCCTTTTTATTCCTAGGTATTTACTTTAGTCAGGAACAAGTAGACCAATACTCTGCTTAAAATTATAAGAAAAGCTAACGATTATACAAATTTCTTACTAGCTATCAGCATTGTAATATAAAGAGCAAATAATGAGACAGGAGATCTGGTTTCTAGTTTCAGCTCTGTCACTAACTTGCTGTGTGTGATCATGTCATTTAGTCTACCTGGGCCTCAGTTTCTCCATCTGCTAAGTAGGAACCTCTCAAAGGCCTCTTCCATCTTGAATATTACATGATCCTAGTAATGTAAGTTTCTTATATTAGGTATCAGCAGAGAACTGGCTATGTACCTACTTGCTTCCTTTTTGAAACATTATTAATGCAAATGGTAATGAGCAAATATGAAGATGAGATAAGGTTTCCTAGTAAGATGCAAATTGAATAAAGCTGCTAGGTTTACAAAGAGAGAATAGTTATGACTATAGAAAAACTGGGAATAGCAAGAGGTCAAATCCTATTTAGATTCTTAAAAGAAACAAAAGAAGACAAAATGGTTGTCTTTGTTTCTTCAGACTTCAGAAACTGTTTTGGGGGTAGAAGACCATGTGTGGACTTCAACCCAGGATTTAGGTGAGCTCAACTAGCTTATCTTTATCCTCTGATTTTAGAATTTTCACCATTGACTACCAGCTTGAGTAGTCATTTTGATATCAACTAACTGAAAAGGAGAACAGTAAAACCACAAAATTGTGCAGAAAATAAAATATTCAATAAAGTATGCTCAGAACAGCATGTCCCAGGGGAGGTCTCCTGAGGGGGCCATGCCTAGACGGCTGTCTCAGCTACCACCAGAAGAAATGTTATCTTGGAAATACATTCTCGAGGTAAAGAATTGAGGTTAAAGACCTGACAGCTACAGCACTTGTAACAGAGGACTTAGTGAGTTTCCCTATAGATACTCCCTTGTTACTAGAGGCCAAAGCATGTTCTTTGGATTATAGACAGATTGAGCCTCTGTTCTTAATGGTGTTGAGAGTAAGCAAATTCAGGATTAGTGGCCAAACAGACTGAGCACAACCTATGCCATTTATGCTTGTTCATTGAAGGGAAAGCCAGACTATTATTTTCAAAGTGCCTGCTGCCTCATACATTGAAAGCACTTCACTTAAGACAACTTTGAAGGACTTAAAAACTCTGATGAATGCAATGCCCAACTATGACTCCAAAAATTGATGATCAGTGCTGCCTATCTCCTGACAGAGAGGTTATGGCTTTGAAATGTAGAATGAAGCATATATTTTTGGACTTGGACAGTGTGAGAATTTTGTTTGACTGTATATTTTGTTGCATGAGCTTTATTTTTCTTTTTTCCTTTTAAATGATGCATGGGAGGGAGGGAAAGTAAAGGCCTGCTAATTGAAAAATGAATCAAAATGCAAAAAATGCCTGTGGATTGACTGACTGGTACCATAATTCAACTTGGTCTCCCTCTGGAACCGTGGACAAAAGTACTTTATATCCTTGGGTCTTGGTTTCCTTATTTATAAAATGACAGGGTTGGATGAAGTGATCTCTGAGGTCTAATTCTGACATTCTGTCATTTCTTCCAAATACAAATCTGCATCTCTATGATTTTTTTAAACCCTTAACTTCTGTGTATTGGCTCATAGGTGGAAGAGTGGTAAGGGTGGGCAATGGGGGTCAAGTGACTTGCCCAGGGTCACACAGCTGGGAAGTGTCTGAGGCCGGATTTGAACCTAGGACCTCCCGTCTCTAGGCCTGGCTCTCAATCCACTGAACTATCCAGCTGCCCCCTCTATGATTTTTGTTAGCACTATAGCATAAAATGCATTAGTATTTATAATTGCTAAATAAATCAGCAGGTTACCTTGAGCTCATCAAAAGTCATGCTATTCTAAGTTATAGATCTAACCCAATAATGAATCAGCCTTTGTGCTTGCACACGTTAGAAGCAGAGAGCATTTGAAGAGAGAAGACAGTTTGGTGGTGCTGTTAGGCAAGACCTTATATTTTAAAAACTGTGTCTTTCTGCCTACTGTGTTCCACAAATAGATGTAGGTGTTGGTCTGTTTTTGGCAATGCCGTGTATGCTTTGGAAAGAGATACAGAGCAGTTATCCAGCCTGTGGAATGAAACAACAATGTTGATCAGTAGAGCTCTTGGGAGTTTCTTGTTTGTATATCTGGAACATTTCCATTCCTATAACTGGAAATATTTGGAGAGTGAAGAATTTTTTTAAAAGTTCTTAAGGGTCAACCTGATATTTGGGTGGCATTGATCATCTACTACTCCCATTAGAGGCAACAGAAAACAGGATTCCACTAGACCAAGAATCAGAAAGACTTTCAATTCAGTTCAGATTCTGAATCTGACACTCAGCAGTTGACCAAGTCATTTCAACCCTCAAGCCTCAATTTTCTTATCTGTAAATGGGATAATAAGAGCACCCTTTGTAAGCCTTGAGGAGCTATATAAATGAGTTGCCATTATTATTTATGTTATTATTCTATATACACCCATTAGAATGTACAGCTTTTGAAGACAGGAAGTATTTTTGTATCCTTTTTATCCTCTAGCCCTCTGATCTTCCATTTCTTCCTTGAATTTGAGCCCAGATCTTCTTCCCCCAAATGTCATGCATACTCTTTCCATTATAATAACACCCTGCCTTGGGAATGAGGACTGAGAAGAGACTGTTGGATTTGACAATTAGGAGGAACTGGGGGGTTGATCTTGGAGAAAGCAGTTTCAAAGTTAAATGGTGAGGTAGGAGACAAGCATTATTGCTTGAGATGGAGAAGTGATTGGATGTGAGTAGTGTATATATAGACAACTCCTCTTTCAAGGAATTTTTATTGATCAGCTGAAGGGTAAGTGACAAAATGATTTCTTGAAAAGTAGAAGAGTAGCACCAAGCAGGTCACAGAGAAAGAGGTTAAACAGGTTTTTCTTCTCCTCACTGCATTCCCCCCACCCTCAATTTTCTCCCAGATTTTTAAAAAGAAAGGAAACAGTCACTTTGGTAGGTTTTTTAGGGCAGTTGACAAAAAATAGAAGAGTGAATGCCACACCCAAGGAATGTCCAGTAGTGCCAGCCAGCCTTGAAGAAGAAGTTCACTCTTGAAATGTAACTGAAACAAAAGAGAAAATGTATCTAATGACAGAAATGTCTCTGTAGGACAGATATGACTATAGCACCACCAAGATGTCTCTTTGGAATCTCTCTTTTTCTCCTAGTTCTCCTAGTCAGAAGAAAAAGAGACATTGGCGAGAGCAGGAAGAGGAGCCATATGTACAAAGGATTACATTGTGCTTGGATTAAACTCCATATTTTAGACCTAACCTTTGATTTCATTAGTACTGGAAAACTGATGAGGAAATTCTTTCAACTAATGCAGTTTGGCATCTGCTTTATAATGTCTTAGAACAGGACTTTTACCATTTTTATTTTATTTTTTTTATATATTTTTAAACCCTTAACTTCTGTGTATTAGTTCCTTGGTGGAAGAGTGGTAAGGGTAGGCAATGGAGGTCAAGTGACTTGCCCAGGGTCACACAGCTAGGAAGTGTCTGAGGTCAGATTTGAACCTAGGACCTCCCTTCTCTAGGCCTGGCTCTCAATCCACTGAGCTACCCAGCTGCCCCCCGCTTTTACCATTTTTATATCATAGCAGTCTAGTGAAGCCCATAGATCCTCTCTTGGAACAGTGTTTTTAAAAGCATAAAATATAATATATACCTCATGAAGGAAAGAAATTATATTGAAATATGATTATCAAAATAAAAGATTCAGGTTCACAGACTATTTGAAATCTCTCCTCAGACCCTAGATAGAGAATGAATCTTAAAGAAATGTTTGGGAACTGAGTAGTTACAGGAGTTACCTAAGAATAAAGTCTGTCAGAAGCAGAACTTGAGCCTGAGACTTTCTCATTTTGATGCCAGCTGCCCCCATGGCCACAAATACTTCTAGTAAATTGAAATGTTTAAAGTAAGGCCATAGCTAAAATTTTTAAGGGACTTTTATTTTAAACATGAAAGTTCAGGATTGATAATTGTTATCACATGACAAACATGATCTCTTTTACTTTGCCCTTTTGCTTAAGGCCTGTCTGCAAAGGGAAAGGATGTGTTAGGATAAGTTGTTGGATGCTTTAAAAAGTCGAGAAGGGAGTAAACAGAACAAATAAATGCCTTGCTGACTTCTTTAACAGGTACAGATTGTATCATATAGATAAGATATTCTAGTGCAGGATAGACTGAAACCAGATTTCATCTCACAAGGTTTAGAGGCCCTGAGAAGGACAGAGAAAGTGGGCAGTTGAATATGAAGGTGTGTAATCAGGGAGCTAAACTGGGATTTGAACCCAAGATGCTATATCCGTTATAACAGACTCCCATTTCTGTATTGTAGCACTGCCCTGAGGTCATTTCTTTATTATGTGGTATTTTCTTTGTTGAGTGTTACTGGTGGAATATTTTTTTAATATCCCTATTAAGAATCAGAAGGAAAGGAGAATGGCAGGAAGGATGGCTTGGTGATGAGAAGACAGGGCACAAACAAGGGCAGAGCGATTGATTTGCCTGGGCTGAGGGTTAGCTATAGATGAGGACACTTGGGAAAGTAGGATAGAGAGTCAAAAAGCTTAGGATCATGGATGCATTTTATTTTATCCAAGAAACAATTGGGAGCTGTGGCAAGGCTCTCATGATCAAAACTCTAGCAACTTATTTTTTTTATCATCTCTCACTGGGAGATAAAAATGTAATTGGCTCCTTCTTCAGACCAGCTGCTGGCTGTGTTAATGAGAAGCGTTGGATGTTATTGTTACCTGTGAACCTAACAGATACCTGACACTTTAGGGCAGGCATCCAGGCAGGGTGCAGCAGGATCTGGTGATAATAGCAGGCTATAATATACCATGTGGTTGTCCCTGAGCTTTTTATTTTTTTTTATTTTTCATTAGGGTTGTTTCTGACTCCTGTCCAGTAATAGAATGACAGAAAAACCTTAGATTTCTATTAATCTTGAGTATTTTCCTTGTCAGATTGTTTTATCCATTTCTTCTTTTTTCTTTTCAAAGTTCTTAAGCTCTAAGTCTTTTGAAACATGATACTCTGGTGTTAATTAGCCTTTTATATTTCATTTCTTGCCAACAGTGGTACCTGTCTACTATGGTTTTGATTCTGTAATGTCTTTTCTATAAATTCATCTCATTGTTTCTGCTAAGGCAAAAGTAAGGCAGCTTGCGTCTTTTGTTCCAGACCTCACCTTCTGTCTGCCTCTATGTCTCCTGTTAACTGTCCTGTAACAACAAGATTACTTTCTGTTTGATCCTGTCCTCAGGAGCCAGGCTCATCTCTTATGCTGTCTTACACATATATGGTCTGAGAATGTACACTTCCTAGAACACAAAGAGGAAGTTTAAGTTGAGGCATCTCTTAGCTTTGCTTTATAAAATTCAAAGTATCGTGGAGGAAATATAGCTATTTGACTATTTGTCTTATATTTTAGTATGTAATATCCCCAGAGAAATAGATCACAGGCAACTCAACCTATATGCCCTCACTTCCCACTAAACATACCATTCTCAGTTTATCTTGAAAAGCATCCTTTGTGAAGTGGTTTTTTTTCTTTTTTTAAGAATAAAAGAATTTAATTTTCTTGGGCTTAAATTCCCTTTAATTTTCTTGTGCCCACAGAGACATTTCAAACTAGATTGGTTTAAACTCTTTCTCCCCTCTTCTTTGATTTATTGTTATTTAAGCTGAACAGTAAGGCTTTGTCCTTTTTCTAGGTGCAGAATAATTGCCCTAGCTCTCATTTTTTCTTTGAACTGGCTTCATCCTTTTTTAGGAGCTGTATAAATATTTACTTGGATGTTTGCAGTAAAATATTAAACATTGATGAAGTGATCTAGGAAGCAGTGATGTGATTATACAGGCCCCTGAACTTCAAGGACTTGCTTGGCTGGAAACCTACATTGATAGCAAGTTTTTAAAAGATCAAAGACACAAGACCATCACTATGGAAAATGAGAAGTTTTTGTTGTGATAAGAGAAAAGATAGCTTATATTTATGTGGCCCTTTATTATTTAACTTTATAATTATTTAGTATACAACTTCAGAACTTATAAATTACTCTCATTTGAGCCTCACAACAAACCTTGAGGTAAGTAGTATGAGAATTTACAATATCTCCTTTTACAGATGAGGAAATCAAGATGAAGAAGTTAGTTGACTTGCCAGAGATCATACAGGAAGCAAAATTGGGATTTGAACCCAAGATGCTATATCCATTATAATAGATTCCCCTTCTGAATTGTTGTACTGCCCTGGGGTCATTTCTTTATAATGTGGTGTTTTCTTTATTGAGTGTTACTGGCGAAATATATTTTTTAAGATACTCCTATTAAGAAAATAGGGTTATTTTGTTATCATAGGATTTAGGAATTCTAAAATAGGAAATAGAAATAATAAGGATTAGCAGGATTTATGGTGTCCGAAACTTCTCTCTTTTTCTCTTAAGAGAAAAATTAGCCAACATTAGCCAATATCATTTGTTAGAATATAGGGAGTTTTCCTTACTTGAGAGTTCTCTCTAACAATGAAAATCATAGATCCTGCCTCTATGCCTATCCCTCATTGATAGTAATGTTGTTAGATAAACGTATACTTGTTACTGTGTTTAGATTATTTTGCCCATAATCTGAAATAAATTTTTATATCTACTATATCAGGTAGCCTATTCAATAGGTCAGCCAAGCCAGAAAGAAAAAATTGCTGCTAAACAGTAACACCATCTCTGAGACCTGTTTTGTTAAATCACTGCTGGTCTAAATTAACAGCCGGCTTGATCAGTTGTCTTGTAGTAAGCCTGAATGTGAGGTTCTTTGCTAAGTCACTGGTAGCCAAGTCTATTCATGAATACATATCTTTTCAAACCAAAAGATATAAAAGTTTCAGTCTGTGTTGCTAAAGATTGCCTGTGGCTTACTGCAAATTTAGGAAGTATCTTTTTGCTTCATTATTCCCACCATAAATTATCATAAATTATATAAATATGAATTCAAGGTCTCAAAATTTGTGTCACCAATTTATTGTTCAGTTCACTTACCAAGTTCACCTTGAGCCATAATAATGTCCTATAATTCAGAATTCTTTTGCTTTTAAAAACAAAACAGATAAACTTCTCATTCTGATATGGCACCTTCTACCCACCCACCCAAATAGTATCACAACCAAGACAAGTAAATATTGCCTATCTGCTTGGAGAGAGGTCTTTTCAGTTTCTGGAATACAAAGTTCAGATCAACTTTGTGTCATGGAAAGGGCACTAATTTATTTGGAGCTAAGAATACCTGGGTTTGGATCCTGGCTCTTTGAGACTTTGGGTGAGACCCTTAACTCCCTACTCTTAAGACATGAGTTTTCTCATCTGTCAAATGGCAGGGGGAGAAAGGGGAAAGTTCAGTTAGCCATCCTCTAAGGTAGTGATGGCAAGCCTTTTAGAGATGGAGTTCCAGGTCCTGCTTCTACCTCACCCCTCAGACTGAGTGTCATGCTGCCCCCTTATCCCACACAAGGGAGGGAGGAAATGCTCCCATTGGGCTGCTGGGTAGAGGGACAAGTGAAGTGAAAAATGACCTCAGCAAGTGTAGAGAGGGGGAGGGGAGTGGCCCCAGCGCTCTGCTCCCCTCCAATTCTGCCACCAGCTCCCCACCTTACCCCTTGGGTACTCCCATTGGGCTGCTGGGCAGAGGGATGGGTGATATGAAAAAAATGTCATCAGGCACAGCAGAGAGGGGAGTTGGAGCAGCCAAGCCCAAGTCCCTCTGCTTTTCTAGTAACGAGCTCAGAGGGAGGGCGGCCAAGTGCCCACAGAGAGAGTTCTGCATGCCATCTTTGGCAACCCGTGTCATAGGTTCCCATCACTGCTTTAAGGCGTCATCCTTCATTAAATCCAATGATTTTGGGGGATAAGTTCAAACTTCCTTCTTAGGTCATTTTGATCAATTCAATTCAGTGAATATTTATTGAATGTATTAAATACATTTCCTTACATAGATCCCCTAGGTTGCAGAATGACCTGGCAGACTTTTTTTTTTTTTACATTTTTTTAAACCCTTAACTTCTGTGTATTGGCTCCTAGGTAGAAGAGTGGTAAGGGTGGGCAATGGGGGTCAAGTGACTTGCCGAGGGTCAAACAGCTGGGAAGTGTCTGAGACCAGATTTAAACCTAGGACCTCCCATCTCTAGGGCTGACTCTCAATCCATTGAGCTACCCAGCCGCCCGCTGGCAAACTTTTTGAAATACAATTCAATAAACAAAAGTAATTTATAAAATTAATATATGTCCATTATAAATATTGATTAATAAAATATATTATTTGTAACAAATATAAAGCATTGTTCTGAGGATACAGAGCCAAAAGTGAAATCATCCCTTCTCTTAAAAAGGAGTTTACGTTTTACTGGGATCTGAGCAGCCCTGCCTTTCTCCCCAATTAAAATTGGACTTAACTTCTAGATTACAGTTTGGAACATTTTCCAGATCATCATAATTCTAAGTGCAGTCAACACTCAGTTCTATATACATATCAGGACGCCCATTCTGTGAAATGACTATATTTAATTTTTAGCTCCACACTTGCCACAATTCTGCTGCCCCTTGCCATTTGTTAGCGTTTAGGTAATCCTTTATTATTTGTTTAGTGTGTAATTTATACACAAGGAATTCAAACGAATTTTAATCTTAAGCCTTAGCAAAATACAATTAATTTAGCTTCCTAATTATAAAGATAAACTAGATGCCTTTGAAATAAAAATAGAAATGATGTTTGGATTACCTACTTTGTTGGATTATCTTTGCCCCTATGTTAAGGGGAAGGATGAGATAGTAATTAAGAGCTGATTCTAATTTGTATTGTCTTTAGAGGAGTATGATGAAACTGAATGGTGAGAGTAATTTGATTAGATAAAGGCAGACCCTTTTAGCAGGAAATACCTTCTGTGTAAAGAGATCATTTAGTAACCAGGCTTAGGATCAGAATTTCTTTCATATTGTAATATTTACATAAGGAAGGTATATTTTTCCCTTGTTTGTAGGGAAATGCGTACCTACCTTTGAGGGTCTTTTGGCCATTACTGATACAGAAAAATTTGATGATATATATTGACAAAACCTGGGTAGCAGCTCAAAAGGAAACTGTGCCAGGGCTCTACACACTATTTTCTATTTTAGTAAAAATTAATTTAAGCACCTACTTAGTTATATTAATCAAGACAGTAATAAATACTAGGTATGCAAAGATGAAAAATTATTATATATACTGACCTCAAGGAGTTTATAATTTAAGGTGGGAGTAGTATGATATATGCACAATGGGCAGCTAGGTAGAGCAGTTGATAAAGTGCAGGCCTGGAGTCTAGAAGACCTGAGTTCAAATCCAGTCCTAGACATTTACCAGCTATGTGACGTTGGGCAAGTCACTTATCCCTGTTTGCTTCAGTTTCCTTTTCTGTAAAAGAGCTGTAGAAGGAAATGGCAAACTATTCCAGGTTTGTTTTTGCCAAGAAAACCCCAAATGGCGTCACAAAGAGTCAGAGACAACCAAAAAGGCTAAACAACAACAAAATAATACGCAATAGAATATAATAAAAGGGCAAATGAAAATTCTAGACCAAGTGCTTTGATAAAATTTGAGGAAATTACTTTCACTTGGGACAGTGGTGGGGTTGGATGGGAAAGGCTTTATAGAAGAAATGCCTTCTTCAAATGTCACTGAAGAAGGAGTTTTCTACAGGTAAAGATAAAAGTTCATTCCAGAGATAGAGGAGAAAGTGGGAGACCAGGAGAGGTCAGGTAACTTTTGTGAATTCATGAAAAAGAAAGAATGTAGGATAAGATCCAGGAACAGGAACTCTAGATCAGTTTACCTGAATGTCAAACTCAGGGGAGGGACTAGTGTGAAATAAGGCAAAAAAAAATAAGTTGGCACTATATTGTAATATAGATTACCCTAAATGTCAAGCTTAATAGTTCATGTTTTCCCTTACTAGCAATATGGAGCAATTGAATGTTTTTGAGAAAGGAGTGGCATTGTCAGATATTAAAAAGATTATCTTGGCATTTATGTGAAGGATCAGTTAGCAGAGAGATCAGAAGCAAGAAATCCAAGAAAAAGCTTTTTAAAAAAAAATAGGCAGAGATGTCCATCCTCTCATCTGGTACTGATGATGTGAATAGTGAGGACATGACAGATATGAAATTGTAGACATAGAATTGACCAGACTTTACAACTGATTGGATATGGAGGTGAAGCAGAAAAGTAAAAAGTTATCCTACACTTTAAGGCCTAGGCAACTTGGAGAATGGTGACAACTATCAACAAAAATAAAGCAGTTAGGAAGATCTAATGATTTCTATTTTGGTCAAATTGAGTTTTAGGTATTACTGCAACATGCAAGTGGTTATGGACAATAGGCAGTGTCACTGGAGCCAAAAAGAGATCTGGAAGATATAAAGTTGTTTATGTACATAGATATGGATGATAGTAGAGTTAAAGATATAGATATATTTGTGAGTCATCTACATAGAACCAACCCTTTCAACCATGGAAGTAGATGATTTCACCAAGGGAAATAAGAGAGAGAAGGAAGCTAAGGATAGGGCCTCTGATTAAAAGAACCAGCCAGAGCTGGCTACCCATAATTTAGGGTTATGTCATAAAATGGAAATGAGTCAGTTGCTGCTGTAGGGAATAAACCATCCTTAAAGTTCAGTACATG
>NC_058136.1:2079604-2086908 GCF_016433145.1 Gracilinanus agilis | reverse complement strand
TTTATTATGTTAGTTCATCCTACCCATGAGCAATCAATGTTTTTCCAATTGTTTAGATCTAGTTTTAATTGGCTGGAAAGAGTTTCTAGTTGTGTTTGTATAATTCCTATGTTTGTCTTGGCAGATAAATTCTTAAGTATTTTATATTGTCTAGGGTGATTTTAAATGGAATTTCTCTTTCTAACTCTTCCTGCTGAAATGTGTTGTAAATATATGGAAATGCTGATGATTTATTTGTGTTCATTTTTATCCTACAACTTTGCTAAAGTTGTTGATTATTTCCACTAACTTTTTAGTTGATTCTCTAGGATTTTTTAAGTAGATCATCATATCATCTGCAAAGACTGATAGCTTGCTCTCCTCATTGCCTATTTTAATACCTCCAATTTATTTTTCTTCTCTAATTGCTACTGCTAGTGTTTCCAGTACAATGTTAAATAATGGAGGTGACAATGGGCAGCCTTGTTTCACTCCTAATCTTATTGGGAAAGCTTATAATTTATCCCCATTACAGATAATGTTTATTGTTCATTTTAGATATATACCATTTATTATTTTTAGGAAAGGCTCTTCTATTCCTAAACTTTCTAGTGCTTTCAGTAGGAATGGGTGTTGTATTTTGTCAAAAGCTTTTTCAGCATTTATTTAGATAATCATGTGTTTTTTGTTGGTTTGCTTATTGATATGGTTAATTATGTGGATGGTTTTCCTAATGTTGAGCCATCCTTACATTCCTGGTATAAATCCCACCTGATCGTGATGAATAACTCTTGTGATCACTTGCTATATTAGTTTTGCTAGTATTCTGTTTAAGATTTTTGCATCTATGTTCATTAGGGAGATTGGTCTGTAGTTTTCTTTCTCTGTTTTTGACCTACCTGGCTTTGGAATCAGTACCTTATTTATGTCATAAAAGGAATTTGTTAGGACTCCTTCTTTGCTTATTATATCAAATAATTTGTATAGTATTGAGATTAGTTGTTCTTGAATATTTGATAGAATTCACTTGTGAATCCATCAGGCCCTGGGGATTTTTTCTTAGGGAGTTCTTTGGTGGCTGGTTCAATTTTTTTCTGATATGGGATTATTTAAGTATTCTATTACTTCTGCTGTTAATCTAGGTAATTTATATTTTTGTAAATATTCATCCATATGACCTACATTGCTATATTTATTGCCATATAATTGGGCAAAATAGTTTTTAATGATTGCCTTGATTTCCTCTTCATTAGAGGTGAGCTCTCCCTTTTCATCTTTATACTGTTAATTTGGTTTTCTTCTTTCCTTTTTTTAAGAGATTAAACTGTACTTTGTCATTTTTTTTGTTCTTTCAAAGTACTGACTTCTCATCTTATTTATTAATTCAATAGTTCTTTTACTTTCAATTTTATTAATTTCTCCCTTGATTTTTAGTATTTCTAATTTAGTTTTCATCTGGGGATTTTTAATTTACTCGCTTTCTAATTTTTTGAGTTGCATGCCCAATTCATTAATCTCTGCCCTCCTTAATTTGTTAATATATGCACTCAAGGATATAAATTTCCCCCTGAGTACTGCCTTGGCTGCATCCCACAGAGTTTGGTAGGATGTCTCATCATTGTCATTCTCTTCAATGAAATTATTGATTGTTTCTATGATTTCTTCTTTGACTAATTGGTTTTGGAGAATCATATTATTTAATTTCCAATTAGTTTTTTATTTGCCTGTCCATGTGCACTTACTGATTATTATATTATTGCATTATGATCTGAAAAGGTAATATTTATTATTTCTAATCTTTTGCATTTGTTTGCAATGTTTCTATGCCCTATTACATGGTCAATCTTTGTGAATGTACCATGTGCAGCTAAATAGAAGGTTTATTCCTTTTTGTCCCTATTTATTTTTCTCTATATATCTATTAACTCTCATTTTTCTAGGACTTCATTCACCTCTCTTATCTCTTTCTTATTTATTTTTTGGTTTGATTTATCTAGATCTGATAGAAGAATATTTAGATCTCCCACTAGTATGGCTTTACTGTCTATTTCCTCCTTGAGCTCTGCCAGTTTCTCCTTTAGAAATCTGGATGGTATACCATTTGGTGCCTACATGTTGAGTACTGTTATTTCCTCATTATCTATACTGCCTTTTATCAGGATGTAATTACCTTCCCTATCTCTTTTAATCAGATCTATTTTTACTTTGACTTTTTCAGAAATCATGATTGCCACTCCTGCCTTGTTTTTCTCCATTAAAGCCCCAAATATTTTACTCCAGCCCTTGACCTTAACCCTGTGCATGTCCAACTGCCTCATGTGTGTTTCTTGTAGACAACATATGATAGGATTTTGTATTCTAATCCACTCTGCTATTTGCTTCTGTTTTAAAAGTGAGTTCATCCTATTCATGTTCAGGGTTATAATTTTCAGCTGCTTATTCCCTAACATTTTGGTATCCTATCCTAGTTCTACTCCTTCTTCTTATGCTATTTCCTTTTAAACCACTGGTTTGTTTTAAATTATTCCCCCTGTCAGGAGCTATTAAGAGAAATTAGAATCTCGAGTAGATATTTTTATCTGGACCTCCTCGAAAGATCAATACAGACTGGCAGAGCCTTGTATTGGCTTTCTCCCTATCGGGTCGAGAAATTGGAGTGGGATATCAAAGATAAAAATCTGAGATTCCTCTTTTGATTCCTTTCATAATTCTCACCTTCCTTCAAAATGCATTATAGTCTTATTGAAAAAGCTTTGGGCTCTCAGCACTCCAGCAGGAGGGGGGCTAACTCTGTTCCCCTTTGACCGATAACACAGATGGCTGGTGAGGCCAAGGTCAAACCCTTGGCAGGGCATTTTGTCCAGAATTAAAGTAAAATAATGAGGCTTAAAAATTGTTTAATACCATCAAGGCTGAGAAATACTAGGGATTTCCAGCCTAAAGGAGATATCCCAGGTTTCACTTAAAGATAACACATATAGTTGATAGTTTAGCATAGGTTTTTTATCTACACCTGGAGGCTTCTAAGGCTTTTGTTTTGATTATAGTAAAAATCCTGCTCTCTGTAACTGGGAAACTTTCTTGGGCTTTCAGAGGAAGGGGATCTTTAATTTCCTTTATAATAAAGTGGCTACTTCAGTATTTTTTTGAAGTACTATGAGCTAACAAGCAGTGCTTCCAATCTGTTTCATTCTTTGCATCCAACGACCACCCTAGGCCACTCAGATTAGTCTCTGCCCTTGTCCCCTCCAGTGGTTTTCTACCTTTTCCACCCCCTCCCTTCCCCTCTTTTTATTTTTTAAAGCCTAATTAATTCTCTCCCCCTCCCTCTCCCTCCTTTTTAAACTTTCCACGCCACTGCCCCACCTTGGTTTTTCCCTTCTGATTTTATCTGTAGGGTTAGATAGAATTTGATATCCAATGAATCTAGCTACTCTTCCCTCTCAGGATTATTTCTGCTGAGAGTAAGGTTTAAATATTTCCTTTTGATGCTCTTTTCCTCTCCTTCTTATAATAGTATCCCTCCCCTCCCCTTCCCATGCCTTCTTTGTTAGTATAGATTATCTTATTTTTCTTATTCCTTCAAGTTACTCTTGGTGCCATCTTCTATTCCCCACCCCCCATGTTCCCTCCCCCATATCATCTTAGACCATTTAGTTCTCCAACTTTACCTTATTAGTAATTCTTTAATTATTATAATAGTGAGTACAATTTTTTAGAATAACACATAATATTTCTACATATAGAAATACAAATAATTTGATCTTATTGCAGCCTTTGGAGAAGACAATTTAAAGGCAAGAGTTTTCTTTCTTTCCCCTCTCTTTCTTATTTACCTTTTCATGTTTCTCTTGGCTTTTGTGGTCGGATATCAAACTTTCCATTTAGTCCTGGCCTTTTCTGTGCAAATGCTTGGAAATCTTCTATATTTTTGAATGCCCATAATTTCTCCTGGAAACATATAATCAGTTTTGATGGGTAGTGATCCTTGGTTGTAGACCCCGTTCTCTTGGCTTTCTGAATATCATGTTCCAAGCCTTGAGGTCTTGTAGTGTGGAGGCTGCCAGATCCTGTGTAATTCTGATTGGTGTTCCTTGATATCTGAATTGTCTCTTTCTGGCTTCTTGTAATATTTTCTCCTTAACTTGGAAGCTTTTGAATTTGGCTATTACATTCCTGAGGGTTGTCTTTTGATGATTTAGTGTAAATGGTGATCTATGGATCCTCTCAATGTCTATTTTGCCTTCTTGTTTGAGGACATCAGGGAAGTTTTGTTAGATAATTGCCCAATTTTAGCCTTTAAAGATTGGTTTTCAGCTATAATCTCTTGGTTTTCCTTTTCAATCTGGTCTATCTGACTCTTCAAGGCTTTCAGCTGGTCATTTCTGGTCCTCAATTTGCTTATTGATTCATTTGATTTCTGAGCCTCACTTTACAGTTGTGAAATTCTGCCTTTTAAACTGTTATTTTCTTGCCATCTTTCTCATGATCTCAGATTTGAAGTTTTTAATATCTTGTGACCCATTTTCATTTTTTTGGGAAGTTTTGGATGTCTTTAGTTGTTTGTCCTCCTCTGTTTTCTGGGTTATTTTCTGGGCAGAAGTTGTCAAGTGTTGGAGTTTTTTTCTTGGTCTTCTTGTTTATTTCTTGGGCCTTGCTTGGCATCATTATGCTTTCTCCACCAGAAGTCTGAGTAAAGCAATCCGATTCTCTTTGTATGGAGTTAGGGAGCATTTTTGCCTGAGGCTACTTTGTGAGTCTCCTGGCTTCTCTGGGCACCCTCCTGGTGTCTCTGGTCTAGCTGATTTCAGGGTCAAGCCCCGATGGTCCCTGCAGGGTGCCCAGAGCCTGAAAATTGGCTGATGCTTGCTCATCCACCTGAGGTTTCCCCCAGAGTCTGAGTGAGCTGCTGCTGCCTCTCTCAGCTCCACTCCCATGTCCAAGGTCTGAATTCTCCAGCCTCCTGGGGTTTCAGGTTTTGCTGCTCTCAGGGGCAAGCTCCTAGTGGTGCCAGTTAGCTCCTAAGGAGCTAGATTTTGTGCCCCAACTCACTCTAACTCTGGAGCGTAGGCTCTGACTCTGGTATAGTGGGTAGGGTGGGGGAGGGTTGATGTGCTAGCATTTTGATGGGAGTTATTTCCCCCCCTTATAGTGTGGAAGTGCCCAAATCCCACATACCTTTGATACTACACCCTATTTATTGTAGGGTCCTTTCTTTCATCTGGATTTGGTATTTTGTCCTTTGGAGGTATGCTATATTGATGGTAAGGAGAGAAATTCACCCTGCTTCTACTCTCCAGCCATCTTAACCTGGAAGTCCCCATCAATTATATTTAAATAGAATTTTCAAAGTATTTTTTCAAAAGAAAACAATTTGATTGACCTAAGTGTAAGGATCCCAGATTTGTGTCATTTTACCTCAGTGAAGACCATATTCTAAATATGGCCATTTTCTAAATTTAGCTTACAATAGCTATATCACACAAACTTCATTTTTAATCATGAGAGCTCAAGAAGTTTCATTTAATGGTGCTTCATAGAGAAATTATAATAATTATTTTGAGAACTAAGTAAATTGCTTCAAATTCTTCCAAACTACAAATACTCTCTGGAGTGTAAGTCATAGTTCTTATAATTGACTAAAACTTTTTGGTTCAATAATTGTTTTGAAAAGTATCAGAAAATAGATCTCAATACATAACAGCTCTGTTGTTTTCCTTGAGAATTAATGTGGCAATAGAGTAGCATGTCTTGTAGTAAATGGTAATGTTTTCTTTGGCCTGAAACAAATAATAAAAACAGTTGATCATCAATTCATTGGATCAAAACTCATCAGATGTGGCTTTAGTCTTCACTGAAAACTCCTGATAACTTTAATCCTCTGTCCATACATCAAAGCCATACTATTCTTGTGGCTCTCAAAAGATGTAGTTTGGAATGTATCCACACCCAAAGAAAAAGTAGTGGTATTAGCTTTGATCCAAAGACATTTCTTCACTTCAGTATGTTTTAAGACATGGCTATTAGCTGGGAGACCCTGTGATAAATAAAATCAGTTTTTCAATTACCACACTTAAGTAGTCCCATTGAAAATGGCCATCTCTACTACATGGTTCTGGAAAGTGACCTGCATGATATTTTATAGCTACATAGATTAGTTCATCCTGAGTGGAAGAGTGATGAAATGGGGTTTAGGATAGATATAAACTAAAACCATATGTTCCTTTTAAAACTTTTTCCTTTCCTTTTTGTAGATGAATATTTCAATATAACAAATTAAAAGTATATTATTAATTCTGAGTCAAATCTAATTTTTAGAATGATTTCAAAAATTTGTAACAGTATATACTATGAGAAATCATATATTTATTTCTTTTTAGACAACAAAACTACTTTATTAGCCTTTATTATATGACAGTTACTATGATTATACCTTTTTATAAAAAAGTACAGATGTATTTTAACATCAAATGCATTAATTTTTTCTTTTAAATTTGTTACATTTAAATGCAGAATTAAATCCCTCCCATCCCCCCACCAATTAGATAGGCATCATTTAACAAAAAAGATATATGTATTTATACAACTATGTCTCACTTATTTGTCTTTATTATTTCTTTCTCTGGAAGTAGACATTCATAAGCCATTCTTCAGACAATATGTCTGTTGCATTATATAATTTTCTCTTGGTTTTCCTCAATTTACTCTTAAGAATTTCATGTAGATCCTTCCATTTTTTCCCCAAAATTAACTTGTTCATCATTTCTTACAATGCAGTCATTTAGACATTCACCAATTCATGGGCATCCTTTCAATTTTCAGTACTTTTCCACCACTATATACATATAAATGTATATATAATATATATTTACATATACATATATATATATCTGCTATAAATATTTTAGAACATATAACTTATTATCCATTTTACTTGTTCACTTTAGAAAACAAACCTAATAGTGGTATTGCTGGGTCAAAAAGTATATAAAGCTTTATAACTCTTTGAGTAAAATTCAAGATTTCTCTTCAAAATGGTTGAATGAGTTCACAGTTCCTCTAACATTGTAATCATGTCCCCATTTCCCCATATGCCTTCCAATATTTGTTATTTTGCACTTTTGTCAATTTAGACAATCTGATAGTGGTGATGTGGTATCTCAGATTTTTTTGATTTGCATTTCTTTATTCAGTAATGATTTAGATCATTTTTTCTCATATACTTATATGTAGCTTTGGTGTCTTTATTGAAAAACACCCTGTTCATATCTTTAGATTTTATATATATATATATGTATATATATATATATATATATATATATATA
>NC_058136.1:2062259-2069668 GCF_016433145.1 Gracilinanus agilis | reverse complement strand
GAAAGAGAGAGAGAGAGAGAGAGAGAGAGAGAGAGAGAGAGAGAGAGAGAGAGAGAGAGAGAGAGAGAGAGAGAGAGAGAGAGAATCACACAATAAACTCTCCTAATTAATCTCAATTGCCAAAAAAGTAGTTCTGCTGGAAAGAATCTACAACCCCAACCCAGCACCTCCTCAGTCCCCTTCCTTATGTTGCCAATGATATCACTTCCTCTGTGTCTCTCTGGTTTTGTAGACTCAACTTCAATTCATGTCAAAGCCCAGTCTTCCTGATGCCAGGAGTCATGTGAGACTTGAAGCCAATCTCTTCTGAAAGCCAGGAATCCTAAGACCTCTTGTGTCCTCCCATAGTAAGGATGAGGACCCAGTCAAAGGGTAGGGCTGATATTGCTCAAAATGAATATTCAAATGGAATAGGGGTTACAATTTATGTAAAACCCACCCAAGGTATATATACATATACATATGTATTTATACATGGTACATCAGGCTCTTTAATAAATGTCTGTTAGTTGATTAAAATTGTTCAATTTCCTATTGCCTGGTGAAATATTTTTCTTTCCTCAAGGATACCATTACCTTTCAAAGGAACATAGATTTAGAGTTGTAAAGGATCTTAGTGGCATCTAATCCACTCTGTTCATTTTTTATATAAGGAAAGAAAATAGCAGAGTATGATAAGCCAAGTGTCACACACAAGTAGTAAGCATCAGAGAGGGGATTGGGGGCCATGTTCTCTGACTACAAACCCATTGATATTTTCTACTTTATCAGGCTAAAAACAGGATGTATTTTCCTATATGAAGCATTTCCTGATTCTCCTCTTTTCCTTTCCCTGGGTATTAATTAATTTCACTTAATTCAAATTTAATTTCAACTCATTGTATACTAGTTATTATTTACTGGTGTATTTTTTTCTTATTCCGACCATGACTATAATATAGACTCCTTGTGGGAAAGTCTGCATTTTGTTAAGTTGTTGAATTCCTAGAACCTATCAGACCAATGAATATATTTCATATAATTGCTAAATTAATGATTACTGTGTTCTATTAAAATTTAATTATATTCTAAATCATAACATTTCAAATGGGCAAAAATAATTTTGTTTTTAGTTTCAATTCATTAATTTTGAAATATTACCAAACCATTTAAAATTACCTGCATATATTTTCACTTAATTACTCAAATATCTTCTCAAACAATGATAAAAATTAAAAACCCTCTAATTTTCCCAGAGTATAATTTTATTCTAGTACTGTCTTTAGATAAATAGCTATGGCTTATTGATTTCAAAAGACATGTGAGTACAACTAGGAGCTAAAAAATGGTTCAATTAAATTTCTCTCAAAAGTGAGAACATTTAACATTCTTAATAGGTATGTTTTTCTTTTAAAAAAAACTATTGGTTTTCAATTACTCTCTTTGGCTGAGGAGGCTAGTACTAACTGTGGCTTAATGCATATATTTATCTTTTGCTATTCAGGTTTATTTTCTCTCTGCGGTCTATCTCAGAATTCTCTTCTAGTGTTTCCTAAAATAATGATTCTCTCCAAGATGAAATGAAAAATTCTATCTTACTAAAGAGGTGTGGAAATAGGTATTGTACCTGGTTCAGGTTTCTAATTGTATGTTTCTAAGTAAAGGTCAGTATTTATGTGCTCTGAAAATGAAAGTAAAGGAAGAAGAGAAGATAGGATAGTATGTAATAATATCACTCTCTATCCCATTGTGACAATAACATACATCCTATCACTTTGATAATATCCCATCCCTTGCTGCCTCACTTAACCTCTCTATATATCTTCTCTGAATCAATAATATTATCCAATTACCATTATGCTCTTTGAATACTCAATATTCCTAGGCACCATTTCTCAACCTTCTCTGCCCCAACTTTCTTACTTCATTAAAGGCTATTGAGTGTTTTTGTTTTATTTTGTTTTAAAATTTGAATATAATACCTGAGTTATTTGAATACATATAATTTTTACAACCTTTATAATGGAAGTATTTATTCCAGTAGATTTCAGGTAACATACTGTTTTGCACTCAATATTAACCAACATCTTATTTAAAATCATACTCTATTTTTTTTTCATCATAGCACAAAGATCATCCTAGGTTCTCAAAGGTTACGACAATGAACACAAGATCTGACAGATCTGACAGATCTTACCAAACTCAAATGGGTATCAGTATGAACTTATGCTGTATATCTGTTATCTGAGGACAAGCCTTGATCTGTTTTGAAAAGCTTATCAATAGTTTTTATTTTTCATGAGTTGATGAAATGTTTAGCCAGAGTAATTCTCAAAGAATTTGTGTTAAAAACAGTGTTCTTTGTGATCTTGATTGGTGGGGAAAGTATATACATTGATAAAATTATAAATTGTTAAATATATTAAAGTATCTATAAACACATCATTTTTTTCCTGTCTTAGGATTCCTCCATTCCTTGTAGCATCAGTATATAAATGTAAATTTGCCTTATATTTTTTGTTTTTATCATATTTTATTCTTTTCCAGATGACAATATAATTTTTCAATATTAATTTTCTGATATTTTACAATCCAAGTTCACTCTTTTCCTTCCACTTCCCTCCTTTCCCTTCCCCAAGAAATCAAGTAGTCTGATATAGGTTATATATGTTTGTCATGTTGTGAAATGATACATATTACTTTCACTAGAGGAAAATTAATGAGGAAATAATTTTAAAATGGCATGTTTCTTTTTGCATTCTGCCTCCCACTGTTCATTCTATGGAAGTGGGTATCTTTTTTTTTTGTCACAAGTCTCTTGTAATTTTCCTAAATCCTTGCGTTGTTGATAATAATCATGCCATTCACAGTCAATCATCATATATTATTAATGTTACTGTGTACAATATTCTCCTTGTTCTGCTTATTTCAATTTGCATTTCTTCATATTAGTCTTTCTAGGATTTTGTTTGTTTGTGTGTGTAAGCATGTATGTATGTGTGTGATCATCTTTTGTTCATTTATTATGGCACTAAACAATAGTATTCCATTATAAGACTATATCACAATTTGTTCAACCATTCCCCAATTGGTTGGCATCCCCTCAGTTTCTAATTATTTCCCACCACAAAAAGAGCTGTCATGAATATTTTTGTACAGGTAGGTTCTTTCCCCCTGTCTTTAATCTCTTTGGGATACAGACACAATAATGGTATTTCTGGGTTATGGACAATTTCATGGACCTTTGGAAATGCTTCAGGGTTCCTTTCTAGCATGGTTGTTTCAGCTTTCAGGTCCACAAGTAGTATACTAGTGTCCTGATTTTTCCACATCCCATTCAACTCTTTTCATTTTCCTTTTTTATCATGTTAGCTAGTCTGATGGGGAGGAACATGATAGCTCAGTCATTTTAACTTGCATTTCTTTAATCAATAGTGATCTGAAGCATTTTTTCACGTTACTAAAGATGGTTTTAATTTCTTCATTTGAAAATTGCCTGTTTATATCCTTTGCCTATTGTGAACTGGGAAATGCTTTGTATTCTTATAAATTTGACACTTGCTATATAACCCCCCCCAATTTTGCAATTTCCATTCTAATCTTGATTGCATTGCTTTCGTTTGTAAATAAATATTTTAATTGCTTCAATTTTATGTAAATTGATATTCTCTTGATTTTTTTGCTTCTACAATTATTTTCCATAAATATTTTAATATACTTAGGACATTCATTTTATTTTTCAATCTCTTTGAATGAGATATCTGATTCTTGAGAAGCCAGGGTCTAATAGGTAAATATAGGAAATAAAAATATTCAAACCTTGAGATTATCATGATATAGTAATAGAGGTGGAATATTGAATATCAATGTATTAGGAATAGCAAATATACCAATATGATTGGATTGTAGAGGAGGAGAGTAATATGTAAGGAGACTGAAAAAATATGAAGAAATTATAGAGAATTTTCTATTTGATTCTGAAGGTAATTGACAATTACTAAAATTTACAGAAAGGGAGATAGGAGGCATGGTGAGACATACATTTTAGGAAAATCACTTTGACAATTGAGGAGAAGATGAAATAGAGTGGGAAAATATAATAAGCAGGAAGATTAATTAGTAGATCATCACAATAGTTCAAGGAAGAAGTAATGGGGGCATCAACTAGGGTAACCATCTGGTCCAACTTCTTTTTAAAGAAGACACTGAAGAATAAAGAGTACAAATTATTTGTCCAGAAATACCTAGTTAGGGTGAAGTGAGATTTATACATCTTTCATTCTGTTTGAGACCTAGATTCTCAAAGTCCTTAAACAAATATCAATCTACTACTTTATCAATTTTATTTCACTAAGCTTCAGAACTTTTATACCCATCAAATCTGTGTACTTTCCTCAGCTTGTAGTACATGGATTTATACTTAGCTTTATGACTTTGCAACCTTCCTCTCTACTAATGCTTAATGTAGTAAATTTAAGAATAAGTTATAAAGAACTTCTTATGATCAACTCCATTTGATTATAATCAGTTTACTGTGAAATTGATTCAGTTATAATACTATTCAATACTAATCAATCGTATTCACTGGTAAATATATTCACAAATTATTCATTTTCAGAGAACTATATTCCCAAACATTTTATAAATGCCTTTTTTGTTCATTTCCCCTTTGGTTCCCTTATAAGACTTAATCTTACAAATGTTATGAGATCAACAAATTAAACTGACACAAAAAAAACTAAGTCAACATTATATCACACTGTTGACTATAGTTTATAGCACAGTCAATAAACTCTCCCAGTCTTTTTTTTTTTTGCTTGAAATGTTGCCTAGTCACATTTTTTTTCATTATCTATTTACATTTTCAACCCAATTTCAGAATTTCACATTCATTCATATTAAATTTTATCTTGCTACTTTCAGTCCATCCATAAGTCCAGTCTACTACGAATTCTTTTTATCCGTATTTTGTTATTTAGCATATATGATATTCCTTAAAATTTCATGCTATCTGAAATGATGATAAGCATGCCACCTATACCTCCTCCAAATCCTTGTTAAAATTTTTGCAGAGACCATTTTGAATGGGAGATTTTTATGGCATAAGCAATCAGAAGAAAGAACACTGGCACTGGAGTCAGAGAACTTGGTTTCAAATTCTGCCTCTGACATTTATTTCCAGCATAAATTTCACAAGTCTACCTTTGCAGTGAAATTTCAACTTCTATACAGAGGGAGAGTGTGGTGACAATATGTCTTGATAGTTTCTTTCTTTTTCTAAATCTGCTATTCTTTCATTACTTTTTTCATGTCTTCATCTATTAATAAAAATTTTGTCTACCTCCAAATCCACCAAATATGAGTGATGTGGATTAGATACAGATCTCATCAACTACGCAATTCATCAAGAGAGCAGGCTTTTGTAAAAAAAATCTTGCTGAAATCCATATGTGCTATATCTATGACATTTTCCTTTCATATTATTTTAGTCACCAAGTCTAGAAAAAAAACTGTGGATTTTCATAGGATCATAGTCTCATAGAGAGAAAATAGGAAGGATACAAGAAATCATCTGGTCAGACTTTTTCATTTTACAAATAACAGTTTTGTCATTATTGGTCTTAATGAGCTCATGCTTGCTCATAGTGGGTGTCATTCCTTCTAATGTTTACAAATCATCCATTTAATCATCTTTTGAACAATGTTTACCAGGTTTCTACATTAAGATCATTGGTCTAATGTATGAACTAATCACATTCTTCTCCTTTTGAAAATTAGGACTATATTTATCTGCCTTTCATTCTACAGATCCTCTCTAAAGTATCATTCTCCATGATTCTACAAAGATGGTTCTGCAATCAAACCTGAAAAAAGGATGAGAATTGAATAAAACAAAAAAAGAAACCTTGCAACTTAATGACCAGAAAGGAGGAGCCAGCTGTGACAGGTGTTTGGCAATAGTATAAGCAAGATTTGTCAATTCATTTGGTTGTGTGCCATAGTGAATAGAGAGCTGACCTTGAAATCAAGAAAATATGGGTTTAAATCCTACTTTTGATACCTAAAGACTCTTAGATCCTGGATCTAAGATCAAACTTTCAATGTTCTAGGGCAGTGATGGGCAAACTTTTTAAAGAGAGAGTGAAAGGAAAGGAAATGCTCATCTGTCAATCTGTTTCTAAGGCAACTCTTTCAAATTTCATTGTATTGTTACTCATTGTATTCATCAGATTGGGAATAATGTTGCACTAGCCATATAAAACATTTCTGGGGGACTGCATCTGGCCTGCAGGCCATAGTTTGCCCATCACGGTGGACTCTTTGAGACTTTAAATCATAGAGAAGACTGCTCTATATTGCTAGAGGTGGTTTCCTCATCTTGGAGGGGACTATCCTAGTGAAAGAAAAGGTTCAGTAACCATCTCTATCTCTAAATGATTTTATATAGAGATAAGAAAGAAGAAAAATTTAAAAAAATCTCAGAATTTGGCACCCTGAGTGACTGGGAACATATTGGTGCCTTCATCATGCCCTGCTCTGATCATGCCATTCCTGTTCATCTTCCATGCAGCTGACAAAACTATTTTCCAGATATGATCATGTCAATTTCCAACTCAATTAAATATAGTGATTTCCTATGGCATTCCTACTGTATTATTTAAACTCCCATCTGTTATTTACATTTCTTCACAACCTAACCCCTTCCTCTATTTCTATAGTCTTACATATTAAGACCCTGTAATTCAGCTGTATTTACCTTCTTGTTGCTTTTCATATAAAGTCCAAGTGCCCCTTTTTTATGTGAAATCTTTTTTGACTTAACTATTAGCTATAATCCCCACATATACTGTGAGGAAAAAATTGTGATGTTTTTATTTTTTAAAACCCTTACCTTCCATCTTAGACTCAATACTGTGTATTAGTTCCAAGGCAGAAGAGCAGTAAAGGCTAGACAATTGGGATTAAGTGACTTGTCCAGGGTTACACAGCTAGAAGTGCCTGAGGTCAGATTTAAAATCAGGACCTCTCATATTGTGTTTATTTTTATGTAACAGGGATTATAAAAATGCCTAGTGTGTTTGCAAAGAAACAAAATTTTCCTAGAGAAGAAAATGGTTTAATTGCATTGTACAGCATGGCTACATGTAGCTGAACTTGGCACGATAACTTGGAAAAGTGACACATATCTTTCTTCTTCCTGGCTTCAAGAGAGGAACCATATGGTTACATTAGACATGAGAGAGACAGGTAGATGAGCATACACAGAGAAAGAGACAGAAAGGAGAATTTTATCTCATTTAAAAATCAATTCACTGAAGTCTCAAAGGAAGCAAGTTAGAAATCAGAATCAACTCTCTCTCTCTCTCTCTCTGTCTCTCTCTTTCTCTCTCTCTCTCTCTCTCTCTCTCTCTCTCTCTCTCTCTCTCTCT
>NC_058136.1:2061505-2061759 GCF_016433145.1 Gracilinanus agilis | reverse complement strand
AAGGGGAAGTAGGTAGGTGGCTTAATGGATTGAGAATCAGGCCTAGAAATGGGAGGTCTCAGGTTCAAAAATGACCTTAGACACTTCCTAGCTGTGTGACCCTAGGAGAGTCACAACTCCAAATGTCTAACCCTTGCTGATCTTCTTCCTTGGAACTGATACTTAGTATCAATAGGAAGGAAGGAAGGAAGGAAGGAAGGAAGGAAGGAAGGAAGGAAGGAAGGAAGGAAGGAAGGAAGGAAGGAAGGAAGGAA
>NC_058136.1:2044562-2058620 GCF_016433145.1 Gracilinanus agilis | reverse complement strand
CACAGTCTAGTGCTACCCTTACCTGATCTCTCCTGCCTTATTTCACACTATTCTCCCCCCCCCCAAAACTCTATATCTTCAGTCAAACTAGAGCTTTCACTATTATCCCCTAAACTTTTCCCTATAATATTTCCATAACTTTACTCATGTCTGTCCACCTCCATTCTTCCTTTCGAAAATTCTACTATCCTTCAAAGCATAGTTCAAGTGCTACCTTCCCTAAAGTTCTTCACAGTCTTAGGACACATCGATCTGAGAGGTTAAAATGTTGACGGTGGTCCACCTGGCATATTCCCACTGACCTTTCTCCATATAGCCATCACATCTAGAGAAGATCATCTGAACCTCCCCCTCAAATCCTTTCTCCTTCAGAGCAAGGAGGGAATTACTTGAACAGAAAATTATATGGAAAATGTTGAGCTCCATTTCAAGAACTCCATTTCTTCATTTCTTCACTCAATTACAACCTCTTTCCTCCTTCTATAATCAATGCATTTCTTAAGTGTTAAGGAAAAACAGAGGACAGTATATGTGATAAAAAGAGCAATGAATTTGGAACCAAAGAAACATGGATTAAAATCTCTGCCCTTCTTACTTGCTCTGTGACCTTGGGCAAGTCAGTTTTCCTATAACTTATTCTCCTCAGTCAAAAGGAGTTGGCCCACATGATCACTAAGGCCCCTGACAGCTCAAGATATTCTATGACTCTTGGTTTTTTTCAAACCTTTTCTTCTATCTTAGAATCAATACTATGTATTGGTTCTAAGACAGAAGAGTGATAAGGGCTAGGCAACTGAGGTTGTGACTTGCCCAGGGTCACACAGCCAAGAAGTATCTGAGGCTAAATTTGAACTCAAGACCTCTTGTCTCTAGGCCTGGCTATCAATCCATCTAGCTGCTCCCAATTCTATGACTCTTGAGTGATAGGTTCTCCTCCCTGTGATTTCAATATCTCAGGCCACATCTTCTCTGAATCCTCCTCTGCAGCTGCCTACTCAGACTTATTGCTGTGTCAGGAATCTCAATTGTTTTAATTACCTTTGTCAGAATCTTCATCTCCTCCTTAAACTCCCAGATGTAAATTTTTAACTCTACTAACTAACCTATAAAATAGCAAGTTGCTTTCTGAACCTCTAAAAGCATCCCTCTCTGTCATTTTGGCTCAAGCCAGTGAGAGTAGGGAAAAAAACCTAAAAATATCCTTCATTTTTCTCTACCTATTTACTCCTAGATCTCTTAGGTCATAGGTTTAGAGATGGAAGGAATCTTAGATACTCTGTAAGGTAATTCCCTCACTTTACAGATGAGGAAACTGAGGTGCAGAGAGGGTAAATGACTCATTTAAGGTCACATAGGCCAGTGCTCTCTCTCTCTTATACAATATTAAAGTTAATTTAGGAAATGTGTTTTAAAAGATTGTTATATATGAAAGTAATGTAACATTATTGTTAAATAAGAAATCATGACTATGAGGAGTTTGAGGAAGCATGGGACAAAGTAAAGGAAGAATAACTGAAAATGAATTATATATAATAACAGAGTTAAATGATCACTAAAAGGAAATCAAATTCTTAATGAAAATCATAAATTATCCACAATTACAGATAATAAAAACATATTACATATCAATATGTATTACATTTATATATGTATACATATATGTATGTGTGCATCACAAAAAAACTGTCGGATGCACTTACTACACTAGATGTTTTTGCTTGTTTTTCTTTGTCACAGAAGAGTTGAATTTGGGGAGATATGGAAGATATTTCAATCAATCAATAAGTATTTTTTAGGTACCTACTATGTATCAGGCACAATGTGAGGCACTGAGAATACAATTATAAAGAACAAAATTATCCATAGTTAAAATGAGTTTACATTCTAATGGGGAAAGCATGAACATAAAGGTAATAAATACCTAGATGTATGAGATGTACTATTAAATTCAAGTTTTAATAGCTATTAAAGCTTAAAAATTGCTCTAATTTTTATAAACTTTTATATAAATATTATATTATATATAAATTTATATATAAGCATTATATATAAATTTATATTATGTATAAATAACTTTATAAACTTTTATATAAATGCAGATGGTAACATATGATTTATCATCTGTTTATTGGGGTATATAATTTGGGGTTTTGGTTTTATAAGATTATTCTCTTAAAAAATAAATAATACAGAAATATGTTTTATATGATAATACATGTAAAACTGGAATAAAGAGTATGTGTTGGAGTAAGACTGGACAAGTTGAAGGGCTTTAGGTTTTGAAAGGTTTTGAATGCCAAACAGAGAGTTTCTGGAGGCAACAGTCACTGGAGTTTATTGAATCTGGGAGGGAGGCCTGACATAATCAGACCTGTGCTTTAGGAAAATCACTAGATTGTAGTGGGGAGAAGAGACTTGAGGCAGGCAGACTCACTTGCAGAATACTGCAATAATCCAGGTGTGACTTGAGGGCCTTCATCAGTGGTGGAGTCAGAGGAGAAAAGGGGGATATTCAAGAAATGTTGCAGAGGTGAAACTCAGAGGCCTTGGCAAAAGCCTGGAGATGGAGGGTGACAGATAATGAGGAACCCAGGATGACTCCTACAGGATGGCTTTGCCCTTTAATAGGAAAGGTTTGGTGGGAAAATAAGTTTCATTTTAAACACTGTGAGTTCAAGATGTCTGAAAGGTAGTTGGAATGAGAGATTAGAGGTCAGCAGAGAGATTGAGGCAAGAAAAGTAGACATTAAAATCATCAGCATGGAAATCATACTAAAACCCATGAGAGCTGATGAGATCACCAAGTGACATAGTGTAGGCGGGAAAGAGAAGGCCCTGGAAAGAGTTCTTTGAGACACTTATGGCTGGAGGGTACAATCTGAAGGAACCAGAAAAGGAGACAGAGGATTGGTCAGATAGGTAGGAGAGCCAGGAAAGAGCTATGTCCTGAAAACCTAGAGAGAAGAAAGTATCCAAGAGGAGGGCCATCAAAAGTGTCAAAGGCTGCTCAGAAGTCAAGGAGAAGAGTGAGAAAAGGCTATTGGATTTGGCAACTAAGAAATCATTAGTAACTTTGAAGAGAGCAATTTTGGTGGAATAAGATGGGAAGCCAAACTGTACCAGGTTAAGAGAGTGAGGAGGAAAAGGTGGAAAGATCTATTATAGATGGTCTTTTTGAAGAGTTTAGCTACAAAGGTTAGAAGAGATATAGGATGATAGTAGAGATGGAAGGATCAAGCGTGGGTTTTTTCAGGACGAGGGAGACATGGACTTATTTGTAGGCAGTAGAGAATGAACCAGTAGACAAGGAGAGATTAAAAATAAGTGAAAGAGCAGGGATGACAGAAAGAGCAATCTGTTAGACGAGACAAGATAGAATGAGATCACTCGAACAAATAGAGGGGTTAGCCTTGGTAAAGAGTAAGGCCACTTCATCATGTGAGGTAGGTGTGAAGGAAGAGAGAGTGGCAGAAGGTACCTGAGTGATCGGAGATGAGGAAGAAAAAGAGAGAGCTCACAGTAAATGGCTTCAGTTTTTTCTGTAAAATATGAGACAAGGTTCTTAGTTGAGAGGGGAAAGGGAGAGTAATGAGAAGTCTGAGTACTGAAAAGGTTTGAAAGAGTTTTGGTAGAGAGTGGGACAGTGAGTTGATGAGGGAGGTATATAGTAGTATTGCCTAGCAGCAGTGAGGACCAAATTAAGGCTATGTAAAATAAATTTGTTGTGGACCCAGTCAAAGCATTTGTGTGATTTTCTCCACCTTTATTGAACAACACATGTAGGCTTAAAGGCAGCAAATGGTGGGAACAGTCAAAGACTGAGGTTTGTAAGGGCTAAGATTTCAAGAGAGAAGGACATTATAGAGCCAAATTGGTTCACCAAACAAGTCAAATGGAGAAAAGAGATAGTGGCTAATGCAAGGGAGATAGCCTGGGAGACAATAGAGGGATCAAGTGACTGCCAGGAGATCATACTATGAATGACTTAAGAAAATGTTAATTATAGAGATTTGACTTAATTAATGATTAGTAATGCAGATTTTTTTTTGTTCAGTCATTTCAGTTATGTCCAATTCCCTGTGACCCCAGTGGGGGAGTTCTTGGCAAAAACATTGAAGTGATTTGCTATTTCCTTCTCCAGCTCATTTTAAAGGTGAGGAAATTGAGACAAAAAGGGTTAAGGGATATGCCTAGGGTCACACGGCTGGTGTCTGAGACAGCAACCTATCTAGATTAAATTTTAAAGTGTGTCATGTGTGGTTTTTTTCACAGAAAGCTGATCATTAAACATTTATCAGTACATATATACCAGGCCGCAGCCACTTCACATGCTATAGCCTCTTGGGGCCATGTGAGAAAGTGGACATCAAAGTGTGATAATTAGATTAAGTCTACACTGCCCATCTTTAGATTTAATCACCAAAGGTAAGAGCACCTTCCACTTCTGGGAGGTCCCAACCCACGTGTGCTAGAGTGAGTAACAAATCAGAATCAACCGACCTCCCCCTAGGCTTTCTATGAGAAAGCATCTATTGTGATTGGACACCCAGGCTAGGGGAAGGCACTGGAAGTGACGAATATGTGACCACTTTAAAAAGAGGGAGTTGTGTGAGTGAGATGGCTTCTGGTTTGGTGAAGGGGACCTGAGGGAGCTTTGCTGGTTCGTGACCGAGACTGTTCCATGTGGTGAGTTTAAAGACTGAATCTTCCTGAATTTCTATTAAGAAACTTCTTTTTATAGACTCTGTGAATTTAGTTTGCTCCATTCACCTCCAGGCCTCGGGCCCTTTAACCCTCAGCCGAGGGTTAAGATATACCTGGACTAATTAGTGGAATAGATTCTTATTTCCCTACTTCCTCTCTCTTTTCTCATGTAAATAAATTTCCATAAAAGTCAATTTGATTTGAGATTACTCTTAATTGAGGCTTGATAATAGTTCAATCCTCTGGCGACCATCTTTAATATATTGAACCCATAAAATCCCTTTTTCACCCTTACAAAAGGTGGATAAGCAGTCTTGAAAAGGGCTCAGCAAGCCCTCGAACTAGGGGTGCTAGTCCTCCCTTAACACCTCATTACTCCCTAACTCAAGAAAATCGTCAGCTTCAGCCTCCTCAGGAGCATGAATTATAGGTGAGAACCACCATGCCCATCAGGATGTTGTGAAGGAAACTTTGGCAACTGATTAGAAATCTGGGATATGGGAGGAGTCTAGGACATTTCTAGAAATTATAGTAATATAAAAAACAAATTCATTAATAAAATTTATCTTTAAAAAATAAACAAGCAATGCTACAATTAAAGAGAGCTACTATTTCCCTAAATCCTAATGCTAGGGAGAAGCCTGGAAAGGGATCTTTGAAAATCCCCCAAGGGTTGAACAGGTTTTTTTATTATTTTGACAATAGTCAATGCTTTGCTATATACACCTGGCAAATTCCTCTATGGCATGGCCAGGAGATAAGGACTGCTGCTAGTCACCCTTTCTTACTCCCTTCTAATTGCCCCATCCCTGGGGCCTGCTGTCCTCACCATCTCCACTTCCTCTCCAAAAGGCAATCAAAAGTTTCTGGGGATTCCTCCTAGAAGATACAAATTATCAAAGCAATACTGAAGTTGAAGGAGTAACTAGGGCAGCAGCATGCCATTTCAACATGAAAATCTTCTCTGACCAAGAGGAAAATATTGCCACAAAACGAATACAGGAGTGAAGGAACCAACAAAGAGACAGAGGAAAAAAGAAAAACCCAAACTTCAAAATAAGAAAAACCCAAAAGATAGGCAGATATCATCTGGGGAACTGAGGTGAGAGGGGGAAGAGCTAGCAGGGGGAATAGCAGCAAGTAAAAAGCAAGCCAAGGCGAAAGGAGCAGAGCCAGAAGAACTCTATACACAGAGACTGACATTCTGTGGTAAAATCGAATGTAATGGACCTCTGAACCAGCAGCAATACAATGACCCAGGACAATTCTGAGGGATTTATGGTAAAGATGCTACCCACATTCAGAGGAAGGACTGCAGGAGAGGAAACATATAAGAAAAACAACTGCTTGAACGCATGGGTTGGGGTGGACATGATTGGGGGTGTGGACTCGAAACTATCACACCAATGCAACTACCAACAATTTGGAAATTGGTCTCGATCAAGGACACATGACAAAACTAGTGGAAATGCGCATGGGTAGGGGGGGTGCGGGGGGGGGGTTGAAGGGGAAAGGAGGAGCATGAATCATGTAACCATGTTAAAAATGAATATTAATAAATGTAAAAAAAAAAAAAAAGCAAGCCAAGAGCAAGCCACACAACCCCACCACCCCACACATCTGCTCTCACTGGTTCCAAACTTAAGCTCAAACTAAGTCAGACCCTGAGATCCTGCCAGGCAATTAGTGGTATAAGCCAACTAACAACCCTTGAAATTGCAAACCTGTGGAGAAGTCCAGAGGAGTCCCAGCTGTGTTATTTAAAATTACTGGGGTTCCATTAGAGGTATTAAGCCTCAAGATATGTAGTATTTAACAAACTTCCTGTGGACATGTGGGGGACTTTGAAACTACATTTTCCGTGATCCAATGGGTTTCTGGTTTTAGACGTGGTGATGTCTCCAACGTGTAGTGCAGCTTAAATTCGGAGGTCGGCCTTGAGACAGCTCTCTTTGATACCTGAGTGTACTCCCTGGGGACGAAGAGGAGTAGGGAAGGTATGGAATAAAATGGCTGAGGCGGCAATTTGATATAGCCAGGTGTGTGGTACGATTTTATTCTATCAACATGGGCCTAAATAAAATATTAGTTTTCCTCACAATATCAGCCTTCATCATTTTTAAAAATAACACAGCTCAAGGCAATCTGGGCTAAAGAGGCCATCCTCATGGGCCCAGAGAGAAACCAGGAATCTCAGCCTGGTCTTGGGGTGAGGACACAGTTCAAGAAACAATAAAGCAGAAGCAAAGGAATGAAAAAACAGAGGAATACATCAAATATATTATTGAAAAAACAACGTACCTAGAAAGCAGGTCTAGGAGAAACAATCTGAGAATTATTGAATTACCTGAAAGCCATGATGAAGAAAAAACCTCGGATATCATATTACAAGAAATTATCAAAGAAAACTTCCCAGAGATCCTTGAACAAGAAAATAAAATTGAAATTGAAAGAATTCACAGATTGCCTCCAGAAAGAAATCCTCAATTGACACCTTCGAGGAATGTAATAGCCAAATTCAAGAGCCACCAAGCCAAGAAAAAATATACTTCAAGCAGCCAAAAAGAAACCATTCAAATACCATTGAGTTCCAATCAGGATCACTAAGGACCTAGAGGCTTTTACATTAAAGGATCGAAAGACATGGAATATGATATTCAGAAAAGTGAAAGATTTGGATTTGCAACACAGAATCACCTATCCAGCAAAACTGAGTATACTCTTTCAGGGGAAAAAATGGTCATTCAATAAGATAGAAGATTTCCAAGCATTCCTGAGGAATAAGCCAGACCTAAACAAAAAATGTGAAGGCCAAATATGAGACACAAGAGAAGTTCAGAAAGGTAAATAAGAAAGAGAAAATTTAAGAGAATCATTAAGGTAAAAATGTTTATGTATCTATATGGAAAGAAGATTTCTATAATTCTCAAAAATTACTCTCAGTGGTAGAGAAGATAGAAATAACTTACTCAGAAAGAGGGTGGAAAAGTAAGCTGATTATGATAATATGATGTATATGATGATACATGATGACATCATGTATATGTAAATGTGATGATATGGAACAATATGTATGCATGATATATGTATGCATATGAATGACATGTAAAAATCAATCAAGGGCTGAAAAAGAGGGTTGCACTGAGAGAAAAGGGAAGGGAGACATAGAATAAATTATATAACATAAAGAGGTGAAAAAATCAATACAGAGAGGGGAGGATAAGGGTGGTGATGGGCAATGCTTAAACTTTACTCTCCTATAACTGGCTCACAGAGGGAAAAACAAATATACTCAGTGGGGCATAGAATTCTATCTTCCCTACAGAGAAGCAGAAGGAGAACAAGACAAAGGAAATGGGGATTAGGGTAATGGAAGGGAGGAGGAACTTGGGTGGGGGGTGACAAAAAGCAAAATATTGGTGAGAAAGAATAGAGTGAAAGGGAATAGAGCAAGATCTAAAGGGGATAATAAGATGGAAGACAATACACAATTATTAATTATGATGCTTAAAGTGAATGGGATGAACTCACCCATTAAACAGAAGTGGATAGCAGAGTAGATTAAAAAGCAGAATCCTACTATATGTTGTTTACAAGAAACATATTTGAGGCAGGGTGACAAACACACAGATTCAAGGTAAAAGGCTGGAACAGAATATATTATGCATGATCTAAAGTAAAAAAAGCAGGAGTAGCAATCATGATACCAGACAAAGCCAAAGTAGAAATTGATCTGATTAAAAGAGATAAGGAAGGAAATTACATTTTGTTAAAAGGTACTATAAACAATGAAGTAATATCATTACTAAACATCTATGCACCAAATGGGATAGCATCTAGATTTCTAAAGGAAAAATTGAAGAAGCTCAAGAAGGAAATAGATAGTAAGATCATACTAGTGGGGGCTCTTAACCTTCCCCTCTCAGAACTAGATAAATCAAACCAAAAAATAAATAAGAAAGACATAAGGGAAGTAAGTAAATTATTAGAAAAATTAGAGTTAATAGATATCTGGAGAAAACTGAACAGGGTTAAAAAGTAATATACCGGGGCAGCTGGGTAGCTCAGTGGATTAAGAGTCAGGCCTAGAGACGGGAGTTCCTAGGTTCAAATCCGGCCTCAGACACTTCCCAGCTGTGTGACCCTGGGCAAGTCACTTGACCCCCATTGCCCACCCTTACCACTCTTTCACCTAGGAGCCAATACACAGAAGTTAAGGGTTTAAAAAACAAACAAAAAAAAAACAAAAAAAAAAGTAATATACCTTCTTCTCAGCAGTACATGGTGTATATACAAAGATCAACCAAGTCCTAGGGCATAGAAATATTGCAAACAAATGCAGAAAATCAGAAATAATAAATGACACTTTTACAGATCATAATGCTATAAAAATTATAATTAACAAGGGTCCATGGAAAGGCAAATTTAAAGTTAATTGGAAATCAAATAATCTAATTCTTCAAAACAGGTGGGTCAAAGAAGAAGCCATAGAAACAATTACAGATTTCATTAAAGAGAGTGACAATGAGGAGACATCATATCAAAACCTATGGGATACAGCCAAAGTAATACTCAGGGGGAAAATTATATCACTGAGTGCTTATACCAACAAAATAGAGAGGGTGGAGATCAATGAATTGGGCTTTCAACTTAAAAAATTAGAAAAAGACCAAATTAAAAATCCCCAGATAAAAACTAAATTGGAAATCCTAAAAATTAAAGGATAAATTAATCAAATTGAAAGTAAAAGAACTATTGAACTAATAAATAAGATTAGGAGCTGGTACTTTGAAAAAACAAATAAAATAAAGTGCTAGTCAATCTAATAAAAAAAGAAAGAATAAAATCAAATTAACAATATCAAAGATGAAAGGGGCAATCACTTCTAATGAAGAGGAAATTAAGGCAATTATTAAGAACTACTTTGCTCAATTATATGGCAAATCTAGGTAAATATGACAATCTAGCTGAAATGGCTGAATATTTACAAAAATATAAATTGCCCAGATTAACAAATGAGGAAATAGAATTCTTAAACAATCCCATCTCAGAAAAAGAAACTGAAGAAGTCATCAAGGAAATTTCTAAGAAAAAATTCTCTGGGCCAGATGGATTCAAAAGTGAATTCTATCAAACATTTAAAGAACAACTAATCCCAATACTATACAAATTATTTGACAAAATAAGCAAAGGAGTTTTACCAAATTCCTTTCATGATACAAATATGGTACTGATACCAAAGCCAGGCAGACCAAAAACTAAGAAAGTGTAAGAAGAGGTGTGATTAGGAGGATGGGGGTGTAGTTGGTAACCCCCACTTCTCCCTCACAGCCACCCCTCCTTACTAGGGAGAGAAAATGGGGTTTCTTGGGGAAATGGGGATCCCCAGACATTCCTGCCAGGCTAGAGAAGTTAAAGGAATGTCTTCTCCTCCAGGGGAAACAAGTGTGACCCCAAAAAGATGTTCGTGCTGGGAAATACAAACAAAACTTCCCCCAGAAATCCCCAGCTGGAATCAGTTTTAAAGATGGAGGTCTGCTAACCTTCCTCCCTCAACCCACAAGTTCTGTCTCCCACCAATATAGTTCACTCCAATTTGACTAAATCAAATGGACAGGGTTTATTTCAGAAACAAAATAATCAAGGGAATATAAGAATGAAGGTTTCTGGGAAAGGGGGTGCAGGTAAACCCTAAATCCCCTTTTAGTCCTTGACTGGGCAGGGTACCCACAGAGATTTTTCTGCATTCCCCAAAATCCCAGCTTCTCTGACCCAATCCCCAAATAGTACTCCTATAGCTAGAAGTGTTACTAAACTAAAGGGAATATAGAAGGACAAGGCCCAAGGCAATTTTTGTGGTTCCCAGGGGTCGGCTCCCCACAGAAGTCCAGATGCCCCTGGCCAAACTGAAGAAACTGTTGTTATATATTTCCAGTTGATCAGGAACCAAGAGAGAACAAATGATATGATCAATCTTCATTGAAGGTCTCAGGAAACTCTCCAAATTTCACTTGTGGATCCCACAGCCCCAAAAAACCATCTCCCTCCTGGCTATCAACCCCAAAGCTGAGTGTTCAGTTGGTTCTTCTCTCACAAGTCTTTGCATCCGCCCAACTATCACTCTCCTCTCTTTTCTTCTTCCATGTTCCATCTCTCACAGTTCCAAAATGCCTGGCTTCCCTAGCTTCTTACAAAAGAAAACTACAGACCAATCACCTTAATGTACATAGGTGCAAAAATCTTAAATAGAATACTAGCAAAAACACTCCAGCAAGTGATCATGAGGATTATTCACTATGATCAGGTGGGATTTATACCAGGAATACAAGGATGGTTTAATATTAGGAAAACCATACACATAATTGACCACATCAATAATCAAACCAACAGAAATCACATGATTATCTCAATAGATGCAGAAAAAGCCTTTGACAAAATACAACATTCCTACTGTAAAGGCAACCGACGATTTGTGTCAATCAGCCTGCTTTTCAACATTCTAAAAAGGCTGCTTTCCCCATACTGCCTTTACACTACTGAAAACAATAGAAAGTATAGGAATAGAAGGGTCATTCCTCAAAATAATAAACAGTATATATTTAAAACCATCAGCAAGTATCATCTGCAATGGGGACAAGTTAGAAGCCTTCCCAATAAGATCAGGAGTGAAGCAAAGATGCCCATTATTACCTCTTTTATTCAATATTGTACTAGAAAAGCTAGCAGTAGCAATTAGAGAAGAAAAAGAAATTGAAGGGACTAAAGTAGGAGTAGGCAGTGAGGAGACTAAACTACTTCTTTGCAGATGATATGATGGTATACTTAAAGAACCACAGAAAATCAACTAAAAAACTAGTGGAAATAATTAACAACTTTTAGTAAAGCTGTAGGGTACAAAATAAACCCACATAAATCATCAGCATTTCTATATATTTCTAAAAAAATTCAGCAGCAGGAGTTAGAAACAGAAACTCCATTTAAAATCACTCTAGACCAGTGGTGGGCAAACTACAGCCCTCAGGCCAGATGTGGGTCCCCTGAAATGTTCTATCCAGCTGTGAGACATTATTTCTAATCTGACAAATACAATGAGTAGGATACAATACAATGAAACTTGGAAAGAGTTGCCTTAGAAACAGACTGACAGAGGAGCATTTCTTTCCTTTGGCCCCCTCTTTAAAAAGTTTGCCCAGGTTCCGGGTTAAGATGGCGGCAGAGTAAGAAGTAGCTCTTAACCTCTCCTGACCAAAACACACAAAACTCCTCAAGGGGACATAAAAACAAGTCCAGACAAATGGAAGAACCCCACAACAGGGCACAGCGTGGAAGGTACGTGGAATCGAGGCATTTCCATGCTATAAAGGGGTGAAACAGCTCTCACTAAATTGCGGGCTAAGCAACCACCCCACCCCCACCCCCTCCCCACATACACCACCTATAGCGCTGAAGCCAGTTAAAAAGAAATAGAGCAAATTTGGGGCACCCATCGAGTCACTGGCAGCTCCAGGGCCTGTTCCTGAGAGCAGCAAGATTTGGGACTCCAAAAAGCCAAAGAACGCACCCAAAATCTGAGCGCGGGCTTAGGGCGCAGAGCACGGGAGCAGAGGTCAGGCGGGCTCAGAGCTCAGGGGGGCTCAGAGCTCAGGCTCCGCGGAGGCGTGGGTGGAGGCAGACACAGCCACGAGCTAAATCTCTGAAACCCTGAGTGGGGAACCAGCATACGCGGGTATACGACTGTGGAAGCAGAGCCCTGAGACTTGTAAAAAAACCTCCGGCAGAGGATCAAGCAAGGGGGTCCAATGGGGGCTTGACCGCGGACAGACCCTGAGCGCGAGGATAAACCTGAGAAGCTGCTGGGCTAACGATGGCTACCCAGTCTCAGGAAGTTCAGAAGAGAAAGATTAACAACAAGAAAAAGAAGTCTTTAACACTCGACAGCTTTTACACAGAGAAAATCCAGACAACCAAGCAAACAGAGGAAGAGAACAAACAAGCATCCGGATCCTCCTCAAATAAGGAAAACTCCTCACAAGCTATGGAAGAGTTCAAAACTGAGATTTTGAGGAAAATGGAAGAGATCTGGCAAGAAAATAATAGTTTAAAAGGTAGAATCTTGCAATTGGAAAGTGAGGCTCAGAAACCAAATGAACTGATAAGCAAATTGAACACCAGAAATGTCCAGATTGAAAAGGAATACCAGAAGATTATAGCCGAAAACCGAAAGATTATAGCTGAAAACCAATCCCTAAAGGCCAGAATTGAGCAATTAGAAGCTAATGATCTCTCAAGACAACAAGAACAAATAAAACAAAGTCAAAAGACTGAAAAAATAGAAGGAAACATGAAATATCTCAATGAGAGAGTGACAGACCAAGAAAACCGGTCTAGAAGAGACAATTTGAGAATAATTGGTCTTCCAGAAAAACCAGAAATTAATAGAAACCTGGACTCCATACTAACAGAAATAATTCAGCAAAATTGCCCTGAAGTCCTACAACAAGAGGGTAATATAGATATTGAAAGGATTCATAGAACACCTGCGACATTCGATCAAGAAAAGAAAATACCCAGAAATATAATTGCCAAATTCAAGAGTTTCCAAGCAAAGGAAAAAATCTTACAAGAAGCCAGAAAGAAACAATTCAAATATCAAGGAGCACCAATCAGGATCACACAGGATCTGGCAGCCTCCACGCTAAAAGATCGCAAGGCTTGGAATACGATATTCAGAAAGGCAAGAGAGCTGGGCCTGCAACCACGGATCAACTACCCATCAAAATTGACTGTATATTTCCAGGGGAAAGTATGGGCATTCAACAAAATTGAAGAATTCCTAGTATTTGCACAGAAAAGACCAGGGCTAAATGGAACGTTTGATATCCAACCACAAAAATAGGGAGAAACATGAAAAGGTAAATAAGAAACAGAGAGGAAAGAAAGAAAACTTATAATTTTTAAATTTGCCTTTCTAAGGGCCTCAGTAACATCTAATTATATGTATTCCTATGTAGAGAAATGTTATGTATAATTCTCTGTAGTGAATTCTATTCACTATTATAGTATCCACTATTATAGTAATCAGAAGAATAATTCACAGGGTGAGGGTGGAACACTAAATAATCTAAGATGACATGGGGGATGGGAAAGAGGGGGTGAATAGCAGGGGACACCAAGAGAAACTTGAGTGAATAAGAAAAATAGGATATTCTATTCACACAAAGAGGGTATGGGAAGGAGAGGAGACAAATACTATTATAAGGAGGAGAGGAAGAGAGTATTAAGAGGTAATAATCAAACCTTACTCTCAGTGTAATCAACCTGGAGAGGGAAGAGTAGCTATACTATCCATTGGGA
>NC_058136.1:2036931-2039566 GCF_016433145.1 Gracilinanus agilis | reverse complement strand
ATAAACAGACTTGTACGAAAATATTTATAGCTGTGCTTTTTGTGGTGGCAACAAATTGGAAAAGGAGGGTATGTCCTTCAATTGGGGAATGGCTGAACAAACTGTGGTATATGCGGGTGATGGAATACTATTGTGCTAAAAGGAATAATAAACTGGAGAAGTTCCAGGCGAACTGGAGAGACCTCCGGGAACTGATGCAGAGTGAAAGGAGCAGAGCCAGAAGAACATTGTACACAGAGACTGACATACTGTGGTAAAATCGAATGTAATGGGCTTCTGTACCAGCAGCAATGCAATGACCCAGGACAATTCTGAGGGATTTATGGTAAAGAATGCTACCCACATTCAGAGGAAGGACTGCAGGAGAAGAACCATATAAGAAAAGCAACTGCTTGAATGCATGGGTCGGGGTGGACATGACTGGGGATGTGGACTCGAAACTACCACACCAATGCAACCACCAACAATTTGGAAATTGGCCTTGATCAAGGACACATGACAAAACCAGTGGAAATGTGCGTCGGCCATGGGTGGGGGGAGTGCGGGGGGTGAAGGGGAAAGTAGGAGCATGAATCATGTAACCATGTTAAAAATGATTATTAATAAATGTTAAAAAAAAAAAGCAAAAAAAAAAAAAGTTTGCCCATCACTGCTCTAGACAGAATAAAATATTTAGAAATCTATCTGCCAAAACAAACATAGAAATTATGTGAACACAACTACAAAACACTTTTCACACAATTAAAACTAGATTAAACAATTGGAAAAACATTAACTGCTCCTGGGTAGGATGAGCTAATATAATAAAAATTACAATCCTACCCAAATTAATCTATTTATTCAGTGCCATTCCTATCAAACTACAAAAAAACTTTTTTATAGAATTAGAAAAAATTATAACAAAGTTCATCTGGAAGAACAAAAGATCAAGAATATCAAGGGAAATAATGAAAAAAAATGTGAAGGATGGGGGCCCCAGCAGTACCAGATATTAAACTGTAGTATAAAGCAATGGTCATCAAAACAATGTGGTACTGGCTAAGAGACAGAAGGGTGGATCAATGGAAAAGACTAGGGGTAAATGACCTTAGTAAGCCAGCATTCGATAAATACGATTCCAGCTTTTGGGACAAGAACTCACTATTTGACAAAAACTGCTGGGAAAATTGGAAAACAATATGGGTGAAATTAGGGTTAGATCAACATCTCACACCCTATACCAAGATAAATTCAAAATGGGTAAATGACTTAAATATAAAGAGGGAAATAATAAATAAATGTGGGAAAGGAAGGAATTTAAGACCAAGCAAAGAACATGGCAAAATGTAAAATGAATGACTTGGACTATATCAAATTAAAAAGGTTTTGTAAAAACAAAACCAATGCAACCAAAATTAGAAGGAAAGCAACAAACTGGGAGAAGATTTTTATAACAAAACTCTCTGACAAAGGTTTAATTTCCCAAATATATAAGGAACTAAGTCAAATCTACAAAAAAAATCAAGCCATTCCCCAATCGACAAATGGTCAAGGGACACGAATAGGCAGTTTTCACAGGATAAAATCAAAACTATCAATAAGCACATGAAAAAGTATTCTAAATCCCTCCTGATTAGAGAAATGCAAATTAAAACAACTCTGAGGTACCATCTCACACATAGCAGACTGGCCAATATGACAGCAAAAGAAAGTGAAAAAATGTTGGAGGGGATGTGGCAAAATTGGGACACTAATACACTGCTGATGGAATTGTAAATTGGTCCAACCATTCTGGAAGGCAATTTGGAACTATGTGCAAAGGGCTTTAAAAGACTGCCTGCCCTTTGACCTAGCCATACCACTGCTGGGTTTATACCCTGAAGAGATAATAAGGAAAAAGACTTGTACAAAAATATTCATAGCCGTGCTCTTTGTGGTGACAAAAAAATTGAAAAATGAGGGGATGTCCATTGATTGGAAAATGGCTAAATAAATTGTGGTATATATTGGTAATGAAATACTATTGTGCTGAAAGAAATAAAGAAATGGAGGAATCCCATGTGAACTGGAAAGATCTTTAGGAATTGATACAGAGTGAAAGGAGTAGAACCAGAACATTGTACACAGAGGCTGATACATTATGGCACAGTCGAATGTAATAGACTTTTCTACCAGCAAAAATGCAATGGCCCAGGACAATCCAGAGGAACTTATGAAAAAGAACATTATCCACATTCAGAGAAAGAACTGTGGAACCAGAAATGCATTAGAAAAACATATGATCGATCATGTAGTTCGATAGGGATGTAATTAAGGTTCTGATGTTAAAAGATCACTCTACTTCATATATGAAAAACATGGAAATAGGTTTTGAGCAATGATACATCATGTATAACCCTGTGGAACTGCTTGTTGGCTTTGGGAGGAGGAAGGAGAAATTAGGGGTGGGGGGATCATGAATCATGTACCAAGGAAAAACATTCTAAGTAAAAATTTTTAAAAAAAGTTTCTGGGACACAGTCTCAATCTGGCCAGCAGAGGTCAGTGCTTTCCTGCTCAGCACAGTCTGAGCCTCTTCTCTTGGAAAACAGACTGACCTCAGGCCCTGAATTTAGAGCCAATAATAATTAGGGTTCCCCATACCCTTGGCCAGTGT
>NC_058136.1:2013084-2036431 GCF_016433145.1 Gracilinanus agilis | reverse complement strand
CAGTTTTCTACTCTTAAAGGCAGGCCGTTGGATGAGCTGGCCTCTGCAGTCACTTCTAGGTCTGATATTCTCTGTTCAAAGACTAGCCATCTGGATAGCCACACTTGTGGATCTACTCAGACAATGAATTGAGATTGAAGACCTAGTAGCCATCTCCCTACTGAACCCTGAAGTTCAGGTTTAGCTGGCAACAAAGAACTATTCCCTCTAAACTCTTCTTCGCTTTTGAAAGTTACAGATCTAAGAGCTGCCTCTACCTTTTCCTAGACATAATTTGCAAAGCAGCCCTAACAATGTGGCTTTGGCTCAGTGCCACAGCTTCAATCCCACTCATATAAATGTCAGCAGCTGAGCAAGCTGTCCTGGCTGAAGAGCACTTTCAAAAAGGTCCCGGTCCAAAAAGCTTAATCGGTGTTCGGTGACACTGAACAGAAGGAATCAATTCTATCCTGTGAGACAACTGGAGGGGAGGCCAACCTCTCTGGCTACAGTGCAGGAAGAGCCAAAGGGCAAGAAAGGAGCCTGGAAGCTTCAGCCACACTCAGGGAACAGCTGTGACCCAACGAGACCAAGACCAAAGAAGCCTGCCTTAATCGCAGCCATCCATCCCTGTGGGCCTCCTGGCCTAGATGCTGAGCCGTTGTTTAGTGATCGACTTACCCTCTTCCTAACACTTTGTTACAAAGGCAGCTCCAGGGGACGGTGTGGAACAAAACCTTGGCCGGTGCCAGGCACAGAGCTAGCCTTGGATAAATAAACACTGATGGACTGAACAGAAGTTAGCTGACTTCTGGCCTGTGGTAGGTCAGAGCTCGGTTAGGATTTAGAATGGCCTAATATTCGAAATGAAAGAAACCATTCATTTTTATATCTTTCCCAAACCTTCAATTTTGCAGATGGAGAAGCTGAGGGTGAAGAGAGAAGGGGACTTGCCCACTAATGGTGTGGCCAGATCATACCTTATTCACTAGAAGGCAGAAGGTTGGGGGGAAACCCCTCCCCCAAAGAGTCTAGTGCAAGGACCTCTGATTGGCAGATGGATAGAGATTAAAGCTCAGGAGAGTGACAAACACCATCAGAAGGGGATGACTTGGCAGATTAGAAGAGCCGGGCAATTTAGTCTAAATAACAGAGGTCAGAGAGGTGACCTCATTACTGTCTTTAAATACACAAAGAGGCTTTATGAGGGGGAAGATGAGCAGTTGTTCTCTGTATCCAAAGAAGTCATGAACAATAGGAAAGAGTCTTAAATTAAAACTGGGTAGATTTTGGTTGATTATGTATGTATGTGCAGACTGAGGGTGGGATGGGATTAGGCAACTGGAATCAGTTTCCCTGAGGATCTTTAAGAAAAAATGGAAACTAAACAACTATCTCTACCTAACGGTCCCCCTTCTAGCTCCAGAATGCTATGGGAAAATTATTGGTAGAAAAATGTCTGCTTTTAAATATTCTTTTATATAGTTTAGGATGGTACTCTTGAAATGTTTTTTGAATGAGTTTCATGAACTTGGAACAGAGACCTGATGTAAAAAATGGAAAGGCTGACCTTTACTTATAAAAGAGCAGCCAGTTAGGGATGGCCTAGAGGGAAAAAATAGAAAGGAGTAGGTGATCCCAAAAGCCATTCTGGGTCATACAGAACAGCATTCAAATTCACAAAGCTTTTAAGTGCTATGTACTTTTTTGTAGTTAAGTTTTTGCTATGTACAAAGCTATACTGGGAGAAATAAAAAAGGTTAAATAAAATAAAATCTGTCCTCAAGGAGCTTATAGTCTGAAAGAGGGAAAGATACAAACACAGAAGAGTATAAAACACCAGGATCAAATAAATGATCAAAAAAGGGGCAACTAGGTAGCACAGTGGATAGAGCACCAGACCTGGAGTCAGGAGGACCTCAGATACTTTCTAACTGTGTGACCCTTGGCAAGTCACTTAGTCTTAATTGCCTACCCCTTGCTGCTCTTCTGTCTTAGAATTGATACTAAGATGGAAGTAAGGGTTTAAAAAGAAAGCAAGAAAGAAATGAGCAAAATACTGTGTTGGATCTGAAGAGAAAGGCTATTTCCAAGGTCATAAGTGGTGGTAATTATGGAAGGAATGGGCAAGTTTCATGGAAGGGGTGGATGTAAATTGGTCTTTAAAGGTTAAGTAGGAAACTAATAAGCAAAAGTATGTTCTTTTAGGTGTAGCACAGGTCACTAATAATTCTAGGATTCAATTTAGAGTGTCTAGGGTAATTAGAGTTAGGCACATGTGGTTCAAGACCCATTTAGCACATCTACCAATTTGAAGAGGTACCATACATAATACAAAAAAATCTATTCATTGGGACAGACTAACCAAGTAAATAAAAGAGAAAAATAAAGTGATAAGACTATCTCTTGGCTTGATCAAAGAAGAAAATTATGAAACAATATTAGAAATGCAAGAAGGTGCCAAACTGTATAAACTTCAACAATGGGCAAGAATGAGTCACTGATGATTTTTTACTGGAGGAGAATAATGGTCCCTGATCTATGATTTTGATATATGTAGTCAAGGCACTCTTTCTTACATCTTCTAGGAATAACCAGAGGTTTGAGAATATAGAAACAGAAATTGAATTTGGCTAAACTTCCAAGTTTAGATTTTCTGAGTTTTTTTCTGAGTGATTCATGGACCCAAATGCTTCCTAACAATGCTAATCTCCTAAAGGGAGTGAATGGCTCCTGAAAAAAACACATGTCTTTCTCAAAGTCAAATTCATTCAGCTTAGTATCAGCTTCAGAATCCATACTGTGTATCCTAATGCAAAACAGTTAAAGCTCTCAAGTATCATCTCCCCAGTTATGCTGACGTGTAAGGGCACCAATGGCCAGTTAGAACCAGACCTCACAGCATGGAGTGTATATCAGATATTTCTGGGTCTGAGGTCAGGTATTATCCAGCAATTTGTATATTATGGCAAGGAGACTGAGAATCATAGGCTTAGGAGTTAGTGGCCATCTAGTCCAAACCCCTCACTTTTCAGATGGGGAAACTGCAATCCTAGAAGGAAAAGTGACATGTCCACATTTAAAAAGATGGTAAGTGCCAGAGCTGGGATTCAAATCCAAGTCTTCTGACCTCAATACGTAATGCTCTTATACTACAATGGAGGCAGAAATACTCCAGTAGGTACGCCAAAGATCTTATATAGTATATAATTTAATGTTCTGGGTTTGTTCCAGTTCAACAGTTTAAAAAAATACATTGGTTCATTTTAGGAAAAGATGAGGTCCTGGAGAGAACATTAGATTGGAAGTTAGGAGATCTGAATTCAGACTCCACATCTGCTCAGGCAAATAAAAAATCAAAGGGTTGGACTAAATGAAGTCAAAGGTGCCTTCCAATTCTGATAACTGTTTAGTCATTGCTGCTGTTGTTTCAGGGGGAGTGGAATAGAAAGGGAACCTTTGATGTGGTTCCTAGTTCAGGTAAAAAAGAAATACACAGATACCTAATACATATAATATCTTATATACCAGTGATTCCCAAAGTGGGCGCTACCGCCCCCTCGTGGGTGCTGCAGCGATCCAGGAAAGCAGTGATGGCCACACTTTTTTTTGTATTACATTCTATTCTGAGTTCAATAAATAGTTTTATAATTTCCAGGGGTGCTAAGTAATATTTTTTCTGGAAAGGGGGCGATAGGCCAAAAAAGTTTGGGAACCACTGTTATATACTATTATATTTAGAACATATTATAGAAACTGTTATATTAATTTATCATTATAACATATTAATTTATGATAATATATTATATACATATATTATGTATAAACAATACATAAGATTGTATACACATTAAAAATATAGTCTTTTATAAATCTGGCATAAACACAATATTTAATATTGTATAAATACTATACAAACACTATATATCACAGATTATATAAATATACAGTACATGCATGCAATATATGTAATATTGTATAAATCCATACTATGTTATCTAGAAATGTACATTATCTATTTGTATAATATTTAATATTAAGATAGATATTTGAGTTTATAAGAATAGTTCATTTGGGGGTTTTGGTCCAGAGGAAGAGACCCTGGATTTGGAATCTCAGGACTCCAGCCTTTTCCATTACTAGCTGTATACCATTGAAGTAGTCATTGTACTTCTCTCTGGGCAGTTTCCTCATCTGTAAAATGGGGGTGCTGGACAAAGGGACCCAAGGATTCCTTCTAGCTCTCAAATGATGATCCTCTATAACTTGCTTTGTCTCTGCTGGCAGCAGGCATAGAACTTACTGATTTAGAAATAACTGAGGCTGTCTTATGCCTCTCTGGGTCCCCAGATGGCTCTGTATTCCCAGGGGATTGACTTTAGTCCATCACACTAACCCTGCCTGAGGGCGACCCTGGCCCCTGCCCCTCTCTACAGCTGGCACAATGAGCAGCTCTTCTCAGAGCCCTTATATTCCTCTCTCCGCCAGCAGAGGTTGCAATTGCACACTTCTATAATGCCTAAATGTACCCTAAGCAGCTCAGTGAAAGCAGAAAGGAAATTTTAGAATGAAAAAAGTTATTATTTATTTTAAACCTTCTTTTTACATTTTGAGTTCCAAATTCTCTTCCTCCCTCTGCCCTTCTCTCCCACCCACTGAGAAGGCAAGCAATATGACAGCTATTATCCATAGGAAATAATGCAAGACATATTTCCATATTAGCCATATTTGAAGAAAAAGCAAGTGAGAACATGCTCCTTGAGTTCGCACAGAGAGTTCATCAGTTTTCTCTCTGGTGGCGGAGAGCATTTTTTCAGCATGAGTTCTTTGGAATTGTTTAATAGAAATTTCAAATGACTTTCACTGAGGGGTTTCTGAGTGCTCAACCTGTTGGTCCCCAGACTGCTGCTTACCTTATTGGCGACCGTATATTGGTATGAGTACCGCTGCTTTCCACTCTTATCTTCATACACTGTGGGGACGATCTTCAAGATGTAATCATGGGATGCAAGGGCTGCAGGAAAGATGAAAAAAAGGAGACACCAATAAGAAAGTTAAATTAGTTTTGTTTCCTATAACTAGGATAAAATCATCCTAAATCTGATTTGGATCTACTAATGCAATGGATTGGGAATTTCAAAGAATGTATATGTGTATGTGTGTGTGCATGCATGTGAGCATACATTTCCATTCTTCTGTTATACCTGATTCACTTCAGGTTTCTCCTCAGTAAATTTTTTTTTAAAACCCTTACCTTCTGTCTTGGATCGATTCCAAGGCAGAAGTGTGGTAAGGGTAGGCAATGGGGGTTAAGTGACTTGCCCAGGGTCACACAGCTGGGAAGTGTCTGAGGCCGGATTTGAACCTAGGACCTCCCGTCTCTAGGCCTGGCTCTCAATCCACTGAGCACCCAGCTGCCCCCTCCTCAGTAAATTAAAGATAACAGTATCAGCTAATTTAAATTTATCCTTCAAATTAACTTGATAAATAAAAACCACTAAAGCTTGTACAAAAAAGAAAACATTCAAATCCTTTGAGTGGTTACTAAATGTTAGAGATTATTTGTCAACAAGGTTAGGTATTAAAGATTAAAGTTCCCAAATTCTCTTCACAGTCACTTCATCCCATACCGATTCTGTCATATAACCAGATAACAGGGTGAAAAGCTAGAAGGAACCATGGAAAACATCTAGTCTAACTTCCTCAGGTTACAGATGATCAAATGGAGGCCCAATGAAATGACTTGACTAAGGTCACACAGTTAGTAAGTAAAAGAGCCCAGGTCTTCTGATTCCAAATCCAGTACTTTTCCTACTCTACCCCAATGGTCATTATTGTTCTTCTGGTGCCTCAGACAGATCCTTGACTGATTAAATTAAGAAACTAGAAAGTTCAGTTGGAAGAGGTTAGAGAGGTATTTTCTTTACCTGCTTGGCTTCTATCTCTCTAGTTTTAGTCTAATCCAAGAAAACCTACATATACTAGAGCACTTTTCCCCTGAGAGAATTCTATAAGGATGGTTTACCTTGGATCCTATATAAGGGATTATAGTCACTGAATCATTTACAGATTATATTAAAAGAACATCTCATTTATAAGTGGACATGGTAACTAGCATTCCTGGTTACTTTGGCACTTTAAAGAAACCAGAAATGTTCCAGTGGATCTGTGGTCTCATTGGTGTGGCTGCCCTCTCCACTGGGACAGAATCTCTCACTGTGTGGGACTGTAGGCCATATCCTTCCATAAAAGTCACTAGTGAGGATTTATTAGGAGCTTTCTTCTAGATCAGGGGTTCTTAACCTTTTTTGTGTCATGGATCCCTTTGGAAGTCTGATGAAGAAGTCTATGGAACCTTTCTCAGAATGTTTTTAAATGCACAAAATAAAAAACAGAATAAAATATGTAGGATTACAAAGAAAGCCACTTATACTGAAATTTGGTTATCAAAATGATTTTTTTTAAACCCTTAACTTCCATTTTTAGAATTAATACTGTGTATTGGTTCCAAGGCAGAAGAGCAGTAAGGGCTAGGCAAGGGGGTCAAGTGACTTGCCTAGACACAGCTAGGAAGTATCTGAAGCCAGATTTTCCAGGACCTCTCACTCCTAAGACTGGTACTCAATCCTCTAAGCCAGTGATGGGCAAACTTTTTAAAGAAGGGGCCAAAGGAAAGGAAATGCTCATCTGTCAGTCTGTTTCTAAGGCAACTCTTTCGAAGTTTCATTGTATTGTATCCTACTCATTGTATTCGTCAGATTAGGAATAATGTCAGCCAGATAGAACATTTTAGGGATCCCGAATCTGGCCTGCGGGCTGTAGTTTGCCCATCACTGCTCTAAGCCATCTAGGTGCCCGTTTGATTTTTTAAAAATAAGTTCTCAGACCCTAGGTTAAGAACCTCTCTTCTAGGTCTTAATTATTTGCTGGTAACATATTGGGTGTATTACACACAACTCCATTTAGTTCTCTATTTTCCTTTGAGTTACCTACAATTTTGAGTCCATAGTCCTAAGACTGATAGCTATATAGCAATACTAGGAGAATTCTGATGTTGAATTTTGATGTTGATGGGTTTTTGAGTTAGGGAGCAGCTGGTGATTCTTAGCTTCTTCTTCTTCTTTTTTAAAGCCTTACCTTCTGTCTTTGAATCAACTCTAAGATTGATTCTGAAGCAGAAGAGCCGGTAAGGGCTAGGCAATCTGGATTAAGTGACTTGCTTAAGGTCACATAGTTAGGAAGTATCTCAGGTCAGATTTTAACCCAAGTCCTCCCATCTCCAGGCCTGGCATTCTATCCACTGAGCAACAGAGCTGCCCCTGCTTCTTAGCATCTTCTATCCATTCTCACTGCTCCAAACCATACAGTAGAATGTTGTAAAGATTTTGTGTGCACTCATGGTACATGTCATCTTCCCAATAGAATATACACTCCTTGAAGGCAAGGGGCATTTCGTTTTTGTCTCCATTACGTCAATAAATGCTTAATAAATACTTGTTGATGAATTCATTGGTCTAGAATCGAATCCTAGTTTTGCCATTTATGACCTTGGGGTAAGCTGCTTAATCTTTCTGGTTCTTAGCTGTAAAATCAGGAGTGTTGGACTAAATGGTTTCCATGGTCCTTTCCTGCTCTACAGCTGAGATCATCTCATCACTGCTGAAGGAGGAAGGGGATAAGGTGAGGCTAAGGGCTGCTTTTCTTCCTTTATGTTGTGTGGGCTGCATTGGCCAAAGGATTGATTACCTCATGCCTATATTCTGATGGTCAGCATGTGGGCACTTAGCTCGGCTGGCCCTTGAAAGGCAGATACACTGTCACTGGGTTTGTGCTCAAAGCCTCTGAGCCCAGCTCAGCAGAACCTGCCAGACTATGCTCTATTAGCCCAGTCTTTTAGAGCCCAGGGTCACCTCTACATTATGCTGAAGCATCCATGCAACCTTTCTGGGGAGAAACTCTGGCTGCTAAAATTAAAAATCCTTATAATCACTACAATCGGAACTGGAGACCTGAATCTCTGGAAAACCCTACAGAGTGTAATGAAGCGAAATGAGTCAGGAATTTTTTTCTGCAAAGACACACAATGCTCCAAAGACTGGGAAAAACACTGATCTTGGGAGTAAGAGAAACTGAGTTTGCATCCTAGCTCAGGCATTTACTGACTGTGTGACCTAGGGCAGGCCACTGAATTTCCTTGAGCCTCAGTTTCCTTTCTTTTTTTTTTTTTTTTAACCCTTATCTTCCATCTTGGAGTCAATACTGTGTATTGGCTCCTAAGTGGAAGAATGGTAAGGTTGGGCAATGGGGGTCAAGTGACTTGCCCAGGGTCACATAGCTGGGAAGTGTCTGAGGTCATATTTGAACCCGGGACCTCTCGTCTCTAGGCATGGCTCTCAATCCACTGAGCTACCCAGCTGCCCCCTCAGTTTCCTTTTTATGGAATGGGGGTAACAATATTTGGACTACTGACCTCACAGAATGAGGGAAACTTGTTCTAACCTCCAAGTGCTATAAAATTTATTTTTTATCATTAAAATTATTAATTTTATCATTAAAAATGACTTTACCAAAAATCATTGGTAATAGTAATTTAGAGATGGAAGACACTTCTGGTACTATCTAGTCCAATCTTCTCCTTTCACAAATAAGGAAACTAAGGCCCAGAAGGAACAAATGACTTGTACAGGTAACAAGCACCAGAGATGGGGCTTTAACCCAGGATCTCTAACTCCAACTCCCTCCCCAATATCATGCTGCCTCTGCCTCTTTAGGCTTAGATTTCTAACATGCTTTCACAATTTTGTTGTTGTTTAGTTTTTCAACTCTTCATGACCCCATGGATCATATTCATGTTTTGTTTTTTTTAAAACCCTTACTTTCCATCTTAGAATTGATACTGGGTATTGGCTCCAAGGCAGAAGAGTGGTAAAGGCTAGGCAATGGGGGTTAAGTGACTTGCCCAGGGCCACACAACAAGGAAGTGTCAGGTCAGATATGAACCCAGGACCTCCCATTTGTAGGCCAGGCTCTCAATCCACTGAGCCACCCAGCTGCCCCCAATGGGATTTCCTTGGAAAGGATCCTGGGATGGTCTGCCATTTCATTTTCCAGTGGATCCTTTTGTCAGGCAATCAGAGGTTAAGTGACTTGCCTCAGCTAGGAAGTGTCTGAAGCCCCATTTGAACTCAGTCTTCCTGCATCCAGGCCCAGCCCCCTATCTATTGGGCCACCTAGATGCCTCCTGGGCATACAGAAGTGAAGTTACTTGCTCAAGGTCACACAACTAGGAAATGTCTGAGGCTGGATTTGAACTTAGATCTTCTTGATTCCTGGCTCAGTGCTCTTAATCACTGAGCCATGGCTGCTCCTGCTTTCACACATAGGGTACCCCTAATCTTTCCCTCCCACATCCACATACTACTCAGCCCCTTGCCCCCTAGTCTCTTCACTGAACAAGGAAGCACAGAGAAGGGTTTATCATCTTTCTGTCTCTTCCAAGAGCACTTAGTACATGTTTTGGGCCTCAATGGGCTTTCTGGGTGAAAGGGTTGGCAAGAATCCTTATAGTGACTTGAACAAATATTTCCTTGAAAACTCTCTGTATAGAGAGCTTTACACAAGATACTTGAAGTCATAAGATCACAGGCCCATTAGAGGTCTCAAAAGAAAGAGGTCTTGGAGGCCATCAAGTCCAATCTCTTCATTTTATAGGTAATAAGCTTCAGAGAATGAATTTGAACCTGGGTCTCTAAAAAGAAATAGACAGTGATCTCTGATCTAAGGGGCTCCCAATGGTTAGAATGGAAAGAATATTGGATGGAAATGGGTTTAGGAGATAACACCGCCAAAGCCCTCCTTCAGGCTCCCAATATCCTTTCCATGACAGGTGATCTCTAAGGTGCCTTGTAGCTTCTGACCTTCTATATTTTCCATACCAAAGTGAAAATTCTGGCTGGGGGCACAAAGTCTCTGGGAGTTCAGGGAAAAGCCTGGCCTTGTCTGGAGGGGAAAAAAAAGAGAGAGAGAGAGATGTTAAGTTGCCAAGGCTAGTTGCTAAGTATGAAAGCAGCCTAGGGGTAAGGGAAGGAGCCAGTACAAAGCAGCTGCTCTCACAGGCATATTGTAGCCTCAGGATCGAACATCTTTCTGCTGACTAAGTGCTCCAGGGGCAAGAATTTTAAAAATGTAAAGAAAGCCAGAAGTTAGTAACAGGAGGAAGGAAGTGGAAAAGAGCAGACAGGGTTAGGTCACCTCTCTGGAGCCCGCTGGGCATATTTTCAAAATGCCAGACTATTCTTTTAAAAAAAATTTTAAACCCTTATCTTCCATCTTAGAATCAATACTGTGTTTTGGTTCCAAGGCAGAAGAGGAGTAAAGGCTAGGCAATGGGAGTTGAGTGACTTGCCCAGGATCACATAGCTAGGAAATGTCTGAGGCCAAATTTGAAACCAGGACCTTCCCTCTCTAGGCCTGGCTCTCAGTCCACTGAGCAGGGGTGGAGCCAAGATGGCAGTGGAGTAACCAGAGAATCCTTGAGCTGCTCTGAATTTCCTTCCAAACCAATCATTACAAAGCTTCTCAAAAGGACAGAAGTCAAAGCAGGACTAACAAAGGGGCTCTACCACTGGACACAGCATAAAAGGTAGGCAGTGAGAGGGGATTTCTATGTTATAAGGGGGCAAAGCTGCACAAGGAAAAGCACTGGCTGATCATCCCTCCTCCCCACCTACCATGCCAGAGACAGAGATAGGACTAGGGCCACTAAGTCACCCTGCTGCCCCAAAATGCCAGACTACTCAGAAGGGCTTTCCATCATGGAAAACATAAGGCCTTCTATTTTAGTCAATACAATTTTAATTCTACTTTACAGCAAGATAAGGATGGGGAGAACTTCTTCAGACTCAGGAAGGTGGCACAGTGGAGAGAGGGCCAGGCCTGGAGAAAGACTCATCTTCCTGAGTTCCAATCTGGTCGCAGACAGTTACTAGCTATGTGATCTTGGGCAAGTTACTTAACCCTGTTTACCTTGGTTTCCTCATCTGTAAAATGAGCTGGAAGGAAATGGCAAGCACTCCAGTATCTTTGCCAAGAAAATCTCAAATGGAGTCACAAAGAGTCCGACATGACTGTGTGCGTTTGTAATTCAGGGAGGTCCCATTTAAAAGTATCTTACAAACTTCCTGTGGACATGTGGGGAACTTTGAGACTACATTCCCCATGATCCAATGGGTTTCCAGTTTTGGATGTGGGGACGTCGTCCCCAACATATAGGGCAGCTTAAATTCGGAGGTCAGGCTTGAGACGGCCTTTTTTTTGGCTACATATCGATGATGGGCACTGGTGGTAACTTTGAAGAGCTTTTATCAGGCGCATGGTCTAATTATATACTTTATCAACTTGGCCATGGCAATTAAAATATTAATTTCTCTAGTAATATCAGCCTTTATCATTTTTAATCATTACAACTGATACAATTAAACAACAAAAGACTTCTTCAGATTGGGGGTTATTGTCTTTCATGGGCTGAACAATCTCATCCAATCCCAAACCTTTCTTGGTCTACCCTTTCACTGCCATTTTTAGGCAGCTGAAATATTCCATGTGATCTTAAGCAGAGACTGGCTATGGCTTTAGGACAAAATGTGTTGTAGCATACAGGAGTGATATCGAGAGAAAAGTGCTATGAATGTGTACTTGACCGGGAGTGCAGTCCTTCTTCTTGGACAAATCACTCTCCATTTGAGACTCTTTCTGCATTTCCATCAATTTATTATTAAGTGTCAACTATGTGCTGAGCTGGGGATACAAAAGGACACTAAAGATAGTTTTTGCTCTCAAGGAGTTCATGATCTAATGAATGTAGGGGAGGAATAAGAACAGGAGTCAGACTAGATCTCTTTATAGAACTAAATCCTATGCTTTCTTTGGATGATATCCTTCAGTCATACTTTAGTCAAAAAATGTACACATATTTAAGTGGTATAGGGGTATATGCATGTGTAAATCATATTTGTGTATGTTTTTGCATATGGGAGGGTATGTGTTTAGGTTAGTTTATTATTTAGTCTAATAGGAAATGCATAAAAGTTGCAGAAGAGTAGAAGTAAAGTAAATTTCAAGAATGGGGGCAGTTTACAAAGGGGAGAGGAAATGGAACAGCCAGTTGTAAGATGATAGAGTTTTAGGGGATGCAACCTTCTCAATTTAGAAAGGAAGAAACTGAAACAGAGAGACTGCCATTGGAGCCAAGGTTCCATCCTAGGTTCTCATCCTCCAAATTCCAGTGCTCTCTTCACTATACCACATGGCCTCTCCTCAATTCAATAGTTATTCCCAGCATGTACTGTGTGTTAGCTTCTGGGGACACGAAGATTAACGATGACATAGCATTGTGCCCTTAAGGAACCTACACACTCCAGCCATCTCTCTTTTCCATCCACTGAAAAACATATCCCAATCCTTCAAGTATTTAAGCAGGGTGTTAGACCCAGAATCATAAAGATTTAGATTGAAGTCCTGACTCAAACACAAACTAGCTATGTGGACTCCAGGGGGAAGTAATTTAGAAAAGTTATATCTTGGAGCTTCAAATTCCTCATCTATAAAATGCGGATAATAATAGCACCTATCTCATAGTGGGGCTGTGAGGCTCCAATGAGATAACATATGAAAAGCACTTTTCAAACCTTGAAGAGCTATCCTTATCAGCACCATTATTATTAGAGCAGCCTGAGTAGAAGCTGGGAATAATTGTAACAAGATAGCAGGTCAAACTGAACCTAACTCCATCAACAGAGGAAATCTCCAGGCATGGCCGGGTTAGCGAGAGCCTTAGCTTTCCCTAAGTAAAGATCACATCACAGAGTCTGATTCCAGAACTCCAAAGAATCAGTTATAATTCTGAGCAAGATGGTATACTTCTTCAATTCCTGCCGCATTTATGGGTCCAGTGATTGAATCGTGCTCCCATCTGAGATACGTACGGTTAGAAGTGAGTTTGTCAGCTCCTCCTAGAGCGTTGAATGCTCCGTGAATGTTCTGAACCTGGAGACAAACACAGCTTGTATCAATAATTTCCACAGAAGATCAGAGGGATTAGGAGAAGTTTATTATAGGATCACAGATACAGAGGTCATTTAGTGCAAGGGTTCCTAGGTTCAAATCTGGCCTCAGACACTTCCTAGTTGTGTGACCTTGGGCAAGTCACTTAACCTCCCATTGCCCACCCTTACCACTCTTCTGCTTTGGAACCAAATATACAGTATTGATTCTAAGAGGGAAGGTAAGGGTTTAAAAAAAAAAAAAAAGACTGGCTCTCCCCAGGTTGCCCAAGTGGAAGTGTAGGGGCTACTACTTAATAGCACTGAAGTTTCTAACTTGGTTGGTTCATCTCGCCGTAGGCAGATTCTGTGCTTAGGGACTTACAATATTGATGCCAAACAGTGTGGACACCTAATTCCTGAACTCAAGAGATACCCCAGCCTCAGCCTGCCCAGTAGCTTTGATTCTGTGTATGTATCAACAAACCCAGGCTCAGAATTATATTGTTTTTATATTCACATCTGAAGGAATGCTAACTTTCAGTTAGAGCAGTGGTGAGACACACAAACAGAAACACGGCCATTAAACCATAATAGGGATCCTTGTGGGCCACATATTGATTTAGAAAGACTAAATATTAACATCATCTGTATTCTATTATATTTTCATTTGTTTTATTAAATATTTCCCAATTAAAATTCCTGAAAATTTCATTGATTTATTTATTTGTTTGTTTTTAGAATACTTTTCCATGGTTCCATGATTCATGTTCTTTCCCTCTCCCCTACCCAATTAAATTTTAACCTGATTTGGGCCACAAATGGCATGTTTTATACTTGGGTTAGAGGACAGGGAAAATAAAGATTTTAATTGTTTTCTTATCCTATCTAGTTCATGGCACTCTAAAATCCTCAGAGGTCAAGTAACTTGCCAGAAGTCACAAGTGACTGGGTCAAGATTTGAAACTGGAGCCTTTGACTCCAAAGTCAGCCTTTTTACTATGGTACTGCACTGCTTTTCATAAACAAGAAGGGATTTTTATGCTGAGGCTTGAAGGAATGTCATGACCCAGAGCAAAGAGCAGTGGAGAGAAGCTTTGCTAGGCAATGATTAAACCAGTTTGGCCAGAGCAGAGGGTTTGGAAAGGTGAGTAATTTGGAGATAAGGTTCAAAATATAGGTTGGGGGTCTTCTTCTCCTTTACTGTACCTATGTAACCAAAGTGCTATGTCAGGAAATTGGAAACAAGATGATCTTCCCCTTTTAGAGGTCAGTGTCCTCTTTCTATCCTCTCCTGGTCCTCCAACTAAATTCACTTTATAGACTCCACAAATCCAAATGGGGATTCTATAGTCCATAGTCCAAATGGCCTATATGAAACTGAAATCTCTCCATCTATAAAAGGGAAAACCCACCAGCCTTCCTCTGAGCTGGCAAAGCTGACAACATGCATCCCTCTACAGAGAACTAACTCATGGGCTTCTAAACCCTGTCCCTCTCTGTTCTACTCCTCCACCACTAGCAGAAATTTGGCCCCAAAAGACTGGGAACCTTAGAAGCATCTTAACTTTCCGTCTCTCCTTTTGTTAATTTCCCCAGATGCCATCTTCTCTGTACTTTTCCCTTTCCTGATCTCTGCTGATCCACACTCTTCCTGGCTGTCTAACTGCTCTCTTTCTGCTTTGTATTTCAACATTGCTTTCTTGCCCTTCAGCATGCTCAAGGCTTTCCATTATTAAGTAAACTTTGACTTGGCACAGTCTTCCCTCCACTTCCACTGATTTGTCCTTGGCCTTCTGCTCTTTGAAGAAAGAAACAAACAACCCCCCCCCCCTTAATATTCTTAGAATTGTGATGGGGACATGATTCGGAATGTAGACTCTAAGTGATTACCCTAATATTAATATTAAATATTAATAATATGGAAATAAGTCTTGATCAATGACACATGTAAAACCCAGTGGAATTGCTCTTTGGCTTTGGGAGGGGGTGGAAGTAGGGGAGGGAAAGAACATGAATCATGTATCCATGGAAAAAATACTCTAAATTAATTAATTAATTAAAAATTATTTTTAAAAAAGTATTAAAAAAAGTCAGTCCAGTCCAGCCTTTGGTTGACGAGATAGTGACAAAAAGGTGATATAGTTATAACATCAAATTCAAAATTAAATTAAATTGTACAAAACATTGAGTATATATATGCATGCACACACACACACACACACACACATATTCTTTGAATTTATACTAGGTATTGGTTCCAATGCAGAAGACTGGAAAGGAGTAGGCAACTGGAATTAAATGACTTGCCCAGGGTCACACAGCTAGGAAGTATTTGAGGCCTAATTTGAATCCAGCTCCTTCTGATTCCAAGCCTGGTGCTCTATCTACTGAGTTGTAAGTAGGAAGGACATTCATTGACAAGCTAGAGAATATCAAAGGTGTTGGGGATAATAAATGATCTTGATGTTAAATCCTCAGACACTGAAGACTGGCTGACGGTGCTAGAAGTGTTTAACTTAGAAAAGAGAAGACTTGGGGGATAGGGGTAGGACAGGGACAAGATAGATATCTTCAAGTAACTAGAAGAGCTGCCACATAAGGATTAGACTTGTTTTGCCAGGGGTCAGAGCCAAGATGCTCCAGGGAGACACGTTTAGGTTCTATGTAAGGAAAATCACTCTCACGATTAAATCTGCTCTAAGTTGGAATTGACTGTCTCAGACCATGGTAGATCTTTCATCACTGAAGGTCTTTGGACAGAGAGAGGTTGATAATCCTTTGTCAGAGACAGAGAGGTAAAGTATTTATTAAGTACTTAGTATGAGCCATGCCAGGAACTATGCTAATAGTAAAAGGAAAGGCAATCTTTGCCCTCGAAAAACTTACATTCTTTTTTTTTTTAACCCTTACCTTTCAATCTTAGTATCAATACTGTGTATTGGTTCTAAGGCAGAACAGTGGTTAAGGGCTAGGCAGTGGGGTCAAGTGACTTGCCCAGGGTCACACAGCTGGGAAGTGTCGGATGTCAGACAGGCCTGATTCTCAATCTACTGAGCCACCTAGCTGCCCCTGGGCCATCCTATTTTGATCATTGTCCTTTTACACCAAATTTCTTCCAACTATCTATAGCTGTTATGTTAATTTATTCACTACCTTCCTTTTTCCTTGGCTCCCTGTTAGTTGTCTACCATGTTACTCAAGTGAAACAACAATTTCCAAGTGCTTAACACAGTGCCAGGCACAAAGAAAGCGCTGTATAAATACTACTTATTATTCTGACTTTACTAAGACAGCTCTATGGCTACCCCATGCCTCTTGCTCTAACCCAGAGATCTTTCTTCCCCACTACACTTGAAAATGTCAACAACTTCCTTCTGGATACTCTTAAACTTGGACTTCTGACTCAATGGCTTCCTCTTTCCTTTCTGACTCTTTCCACCCATGTTGTTTTTCTTCCCTTTGCCAACTGAAGCTGACCACCACATTGGTCACATTGCTTTTTCCATAATTCCATTCTCAAGGAGCTTGTCTAGTCACATGATATTTCATTACTTCTTGTACAGAAAAAGCTCCCAGATCCGAAGCTCAAGCCTTGACTTGTCTTCCAAGTCCTCCATTTCTGGTTGTCTAAAGACATGAACGGGGACAGTTAGGTGGCTCAGTGGTTTGAGAGTCAGACACTACCTAGTTGTGTGACCCTGAGTAAGTCACTTAACCGCTATTCCCGAGCTCTTTTGCCTTGGAACCAATACACAGTAATGATTCTAAGATGGAAGGTAAGGGTTTAACAAAAAAAAGACACGAACATTTGATTGAGGGGAGAGGTATGGACAATTTCCCCTCTAACAATTAATCAAAAAACACTTATTAATCATCTTTTACTATGTACCAGACATCATGCACACCAAGAAAAGGCCTAGAGATGAGAGATCCTGGGTTCAAATCTGGCCTCAGACACTTCCCAGTTGTGTGACCCTGGGTAAGTCACTTAACCCCCATTGCCTACCCTTACCGCTCCTCTGCCTTGGAGCCAGTACACAGTATTGACTCCAAGATGGAAGGTAAGGGTTTAAAAAAAAAAGTGCCTAACATGATTTTTTGCATGATAGAAAGTTTATTATAGGTCAGCACATGCTTGGATGTGGCTGGTCATGGAACAGGTTGTTAAGATTACGACAGCATGAGCTGTTCCTGTTGGGCAATCAAATGAATAGAGTGATTGGGAAATCAGTAATGAAGTTATGGAATTGAGTGTGTGAGAGTGAGTGCATGTAGTGTGTACAAAGAGTGAGAAAAGACATCACCAAAGCCTTGTGAGATCAAATCAAAGCAGGTTTTAAAAGTACAGCAGAATAAGTAGGGCCAAGTGGGAAATCATAGATTGTATCAAATTAAATGCCAACCTAGTTGAAGCAGAAGGATGGAGGAGATACTGAAGTTCACCTGAGAGGACTGAGAAAAGTAGAATTGACTTTCTTTCTTTCTTTCTTTCTTTCAAGCCTTTACCTTCCATCTTGGAACCAATACACAGTATTGGCTCCAAGACAGAAGAGGGGTAAGGGTAGGTAATGGGGGTTAAGTGACTTGCCCAGGGTCACACAGCTGGGAAGTGTCTGAGGTCAGTTTTGAACCCAGGACCTCCCATCTCTAGGCCTGGCTCTCAATCCACTGAGCTACCCAGCTGCCCCCTATAGAACTGACTTTCTTTAGAAGAATTTTAGGGGCAGGTAGGTGCCCAGTGGATAGAAGTAGGTCTAGAGTCAAGAGGTCCTGGGTTCACTCAGACACTTCCTAGCTGTTCAACCCTGGAAAAGGCACTTAACCCCAATTGCCTAGCCCTTATAACTCTTCCATTTTAGAAATGATACTTAATATCAATTATAAGGCAGAAGGTAAAGATTAAAAAAAATGAATCCTAAATAAACTTGATGGGAAGAAAAAGAGGAATTTTCTCCAGATGAAATCAAGAAGAAACTAAGGCTTCCCCTTTGTCAGGTCTCTTCCCAGAAAGGGTGGAGGGCAAAAGAGACATCTAACCCACTCTTGCCTCTTCCCCACCCACAATTTTACTCCACCCACCTTCTGAGTCTATGAGGTCCTCAGTAAAAAGCATCTTCCCAAGGGTAAATGGAATCCACCCCTTAAATGACCCCTTTCACCCAGATGCCCAATTCATTTAGAAATAACAAACCTCTCTTGGTCTCGGTATCACAATTTCAAGTCACTGTGGTCGGAGAACTCACCTGCAGCGTGTCTCCAAAGGACAGCTTGTGGATGACATGAGTCATGTCTGGATTCTGGGGCTGTGCAGTGGCACTGTGTGTTGATACATGGAAGTTGCCAGGGACCTATTTGGGCCAACAGCCCACAGGGCAAAAAAACACAGGAAAAACAAGCTATTAGAAAAATGTCCCTTTCCCTCCTCTCCTGAGTCTATGGGAAGCTGGACAGAATCCACGGGACCTGAGGATGACTTATCCAAACTGGGATGTAAGGAGGACTCTGGGCCACCGTTCAAGTATCAGGATGCGCCCTAGGAAGGAAGGAAGGGAACAAGTAGTTTTTAGAGCCCACTATGTGCCAGACACTGTGCTAAGCTTTACAAATATGATCTCACCTAGAGGGATAAGGTGTCTCATCAAATGACACATTGTGGGAGAGTGAGGGGAAGTGCCCATTACAGGTGGAAACTCCATCATACCTGGAAGACAATGATACCTGCATTCCTAAGCTCTGTGAGGGTAGAGATAGTGTATCTTACTTTAGAATGTAAGTTACAGGGACAGTTCATTGGCTCAGTGGATAGAGAGCCAGGTTTGGAGACAGGAGGTCCTGGGTTCAGATGTGACCTCAGATACTTCCTAGTTGTGTGACCCTGGGCAAGTCACTTAACTCCCATTGCCTAGCCCTTCCCACTCTTCTGCCTTGGAATGGATAGATAGTATTGATTCTAAGACAGTTTAAGTAGAGTTTAAAAAGAAAAATAAAAAAAAGAAAAGAATGTGAGTTCCTTGAGAAGAGTACGGAGTATTTATGCCTTTCTTTGTATTGTTTCACAGTGTTTTAACTAGGTGGCACAGAGGTTAGAATATTAGGCCTGAAATCAAGAAGATTCCTCTTTCAGAGTTCCAAATCCAGCCTCAGACACTTACAAGCTTTGTGACCCTGGACAAGTCATTTAAACCTACTTGCCTCAGTTTCTTCATCTGTAAAATGAGCCAAAGAAGGAAATGACAAATTACTCTAGTGTCTTTGCCAGGAAAACCCCAAAAGGGGTCACAAAGAATCAGACATTATTGAATAACAAGTGAACAACAACAAAAAATGTTTATTGACTGTTGACTATCCTGTCTAAATTTTACATCTTCCCCAGCACCTAGCATAATGTTCTGTGGATGGCAGATGCACATTTCCACTGGTTTTAACATGTGTCATTGATCAAGACCTATTTCCAAATTGTTGATAGTTGCATTGGTGTGGTAGTTTCGAGTCTACATCCCCAATCATCCTTTTTTTTTTTTTTAAACCCTTACCTTCCATCTCAGAATCAATACTATGTATTGGTTCCAAGGTAGAAGAGCATTAAGGGTTAGGAAATGGGGGTTAAGTGACTTGACCAGGGTCATACAACATGGAAGTATCTGAGACCACATTTAAACCCTGGACTTCCTATGGCCTGTATCTCAATCCCCTGAGACACCCAGTTGGCTCTTAGATTGATATTTCTAAAGCACAGACCTGACTAGGTTACAAATCCCTTAATCAAAAAGCTCCAGAGATTCTATTGCCTTTAAGATCAAATACATACTCCTTGGCTTGGCACTTTAAGCCCATCAGGATCTGGCTTCCACTTCCCTTTCCTGGCTTCATCCACATTACTCCCCTACTACATTTCACACTTCAGCCAAACTGTTCTACGTGTTTGTTCTTCACCCAAGATGTTCTATTTGCCATGCCTGCAATATCTTCTTATTTCACTTCTGCCTCTTAGATTGGGGTTCCTTTAAAGCCCAATTCAAAAGCTAATTCGTACCCCTCAATTGGCCTTCTCCATTAGGACTTAGTGTGTTGCTTTCCTCATATTTGGTTTATATTTACCCTCCAAACTGGACCACTAGAGGTCATGCCTGGGTGGAGCTGAGGCATTCAGCTATGTACCCCCTGAGACAACGAATCCTCTTCTTCATCCTGGGTCATTCTCTTGCCAGCCTCCCAAACTCTTCTTTCTCTAAGATAGAGATAAGGATAGGAGCAGGAACTATTGTTCATTGATGACTGTTCATCTCACTCTCAGATAAGCAATCTCCCTCTACTAAAGATCTAGACGGTCTTCAAGAATAAAGTGAGAGGGTGAGGTAGTTCAGTAAATAGAGAACCAGATGGGCAAAATGGGAGGTCCTAGGTTCAAATCTGGCCTCAGATATTTCCTAGCTGTGTGACCCTGGAGAAATCGCTTATCTCCCATCGCCTAGCCGATACTGCTCTTCTGCCTTGGAACCAATATACAATATTGATTCTAAGATGGAAGGTGAGCTTTTAAAAAGAAAAGTCAGTGTGACTAGTCTAGGGTTTGTTGTCATTCAGTCCTTTTAGTTGTATCCAACTCTTTCTGACCCCATTTAGGGTTTTCTTGGCTAAGATAGCAGAGCAATTTGTCATTTTCTTCTCCAGCTCATTTTTACAGATTAAGAAATTGAGGCAAACAGAGTTAAGTGACTTGCCCAGGATCACATAGCTAGTAAGTGTCTGAGGTCAGATTTGAACTCATGAAGACCAGTCTTCCTGAATCCAAGCCGAGGGCTCTGTCCTCTGTACCATTTAGCTGCCTCTGGGATATGTGACATCACATTCTATATTACAAAAGCTGCTTCTTTGAAAGCTGTGATCAAATTACCACTGCCACTGCTTCTGGAAAGAATCTTCCTTCCTTCCTTCCTTCCTTCCTTCCTTCCTTCCTTCCTTCCTTCCTTCCTTCCTTCCTTCCTTCCTTTCTTTTTCTTTACCTTAGAATCAATATTATGTATTGGTTTCAGGTAGAAGAGAGGTAAGGGCTAAGCAATGGAGATTAAGTGACTTACCCAGGGTCATACAGGTAGGAAGTCTCTGAGGTCAGATTTGAACCCAGGACCTCCAGTCTCCTTAGGTTTGGCACCCAATCCAGCGAGCCACCTAACTGCCCCAGAAGGGGTGTGTTAATGAACTTCTCTATTGTTCCACTCACCATCTTGGTGACTTTTCAGGCCATGACTCCCTTCCTTGGCCACTCTCCCAGATGTATGTATGGTTTCCCCCACTAGAATATAATAAGCTCCTTGAGGGCAAGGACTGTTTTGCCTTGGCATTTGGATCCCAAGCATTTAGCACAGTTCTTGGCACTTAGTAAGTGCTTAATTAATGGCTTTTATTCATTTACTGATACATGAGTATCTTGTTTCCCTCCAAGGAATATAGGACGCTTGAGGGCAGATACTGTTCTGATTTTGCTTGGCCTTCCCAGAACCAAGCATAGGGTGTGGCACACAGCAAGTGCTTAATAAATGCCTATTGAATGACAAGATACTGAAGACTTTCACTAGGATCCCATGATTTCTAAGGCTCTTTTTTTTTCATCGGATACTTTGATAATCAGAAGATCTTATTTGAGGTCTGAGCTATGAGATCCCTTAAGTTAAATGATTCAAAGAACTCCCCTATACTGGGTATTTGTCTCTCAATATGTGGGACTGCCCCGCCACCCCCAAGCAGGTCTGACTCAATAATTTATTTCTATACTAGTTTCTCTCCCTTCCTCCCCCCAATCACAAGGATACTGCTTGCAACCCAGCTTGATAAAATAGGGTGACTCACAAAAACAAGTGCTGGCCTGCAGAAATGAGAAATTTTGAGGACATGTGATTTAGAAACCCACGTAGCCTTCACTAATGGACTTAAAAACATTTGGTGCCAATCACATAATGCTTGCCTAAATCCTGACTACCTCCTGCTGACTCAGTGAGTCAGTTCACTCCAAAAAAATGCCACCCAACCGAGGTTTCAAACCGTTTCAACCAAGTAGTTGAGTTGCCAACACAGTCTGAAATAGTCAATCTAACATCATTTGTTTTAGATGTATGGTGGCTGTTCTGACTTTCCAGGATATAAACTTGTTTATAAATTCATATTATGCTCAACTCCCCATAGATTAAAGGTACATAACGGAAGGAGGGAAACTACTTTTTGGTACAAAAAGAGAGGGATAGAAGATGTCAGTTATTCAAATTACCGAGATAAAAATAAGCCATCTTGAAGCCTCATCATGATTACTTTAAAGTTACTATCTTTCAAAACTTATCAGTAATATTAATCCACATTAGTAGAACACTTTAAAGAGAGGTGGAGAGGAATAAGTGGCTAAAATCTTCCTCAAAACCAGGTAGACCTGGGCTCCAGTGTTGCCTATGACAGATACCACCAGGTAGTGTGATGCCTACTGGGCAAATCCCTTTACCACTCGGGGCTCAACCCTCTAAATTTCAGAGAAGGTACCAGCCTGCACTGGCAGAGGGGATTTCCTCACATGATCTGGACCCAGTCTTAAAGATCCAGAGAGTAATATTCTTGCCACCAACATGAGAAACCAATTAACATGAGAAACCAATATGATTTTATGAGTGGAAATGACATTCAAGAAGAGGCACTGCCATTTGTCAAAACCTTCCATTAAGTGTTATCTTCCTCATTAGAATGGAAGTTTGTTGAAGTTGTTTTTTAGTCATGTCTGATTCATGACCCTCATTTGGGATAGTGGAGTGGTTTTGCTATTTGCTTCTTCAACTCATTTTACAGATGAAGAAACTGAGGCAGAGTTAAATGATTTGCCCGTAGTCTCATAGCTAGTAAGTGTTTGAGGCTAGATTTGAGCTCAGGAAGATGAGTCTTCCTGCCTCGAAACCCAGCAACTCTCTCCACTAAGTCATCTAGCTGCCTAAGGATCTAATCAGTATCTATCAATATCTAATTCAGAGCCACAAAGACTATGACTCTGGGCAAAAATGTGTCACTCACGTCCTATTTTAGGTGTCTGTAGTATCTCCACTTTAATTTCCTTTTGCAGGATGAAAGGACATGAATGAAATTTGAAACTCTGAATTTGGTCCCTGTAGCTAAGCCAAGGTAATAGGTCACTTATGCTTCTGTTTTCAATTTGTGTTCTTTGGAAAACAAAGTTTATAAAACAGTGCATTCCAAACTGAAATAGAATATGGCCCCAGGGAAGAAAGGAAGACCACCAAGCTCCAGACTCAGGAGATCAAGTTGATTACTTTGGCATCCTACAAACTTTACTG
>NC_058136.1:1990896-2005516 GCF_016433145.1 Gracilinanus agilis | reverse complement strand
CCTCTCTCTCTCCCTCTCTCTCTCTCTCCCTCTCTCTCTCTCCCTCTCTCACGCACATGCACACACACACCCCCTATAGTGTGTTGATACAATATCTCTCAACTTATCACCTCTCATCTGGACTATAGTAATAGCTTTCAATTTGGACCCCTGTCTCAAGTCTCTCTCTACTGAAAATCTACTTTTTGCATAGCTGCCAAAGTAATTTTCTTATCATACTTCTATTCAATAATTCCTAATATCTTCTAATTACTTCTAGGATCAAATATAAACTCCTCTGGAAATTAAAAACCTTCCTATTTTAACACATTACTCACCTCATAGACAACTTAGGGCTATTACTTCCCTTTCTAAAGGCTCAGTTTCCTCAACTATTTATAAAATGAGGGGACTGGGCCAGATGAGCTAGTTTTAAGGCTCTAGCACTTAAACACTGTGCCTGGCAAACAGAAGGTATTTTGTTGTTTAATTGTTCAGTTATGTCCTATTCTTCATGACCCTCGTAGATGTGTGATGGTGAACCTATGAAACACATGCCCAAAAGAGCACACAGAGCCTTCTGTGTTGGCTTGTCTATAGTTGCCCACCAGAGTTCATTACTAGAAAGTCAGAGGAACTCAAGGCAGAGTTGTTCACCTCCTCCTCTCCATGTACCTAAGGACTTTCCTCACTTCACCTGCCCCTCTGCCCAGCAGCCAATGGGAGTACTTCCTCCCTCCTCAGCCTGTGGTAAGCATCTGGTGGGGGTTTGGGGTGCAGCAGGGATGGCAGCCTATTGAGTCTGTGGTGAAGGTGATTCCTGTGGTAGGGTTGGAGAGGAGCAAGGTTTGAGGGGAGCATAGCTCACAGTGTGGCACACAGCTGGAAGAGAATGGAGTGCTGGGGCCATTCTTCTCCCCCTCTCCACTCACACCTCTCATCACCTGCCCCTCTGCCCAGCAGCCAATGGGAGTGCTTCCTCCTCCCTCCCAGGTCTGGGGTAAGGGGGGCAGGAGGGGTGGTGGTGGTGGGGCACAAGGTATGGGGGGGGGGCAGGGTGTGGCCCAGCACTCTGTCTCTAAAAGGTTCACCATCACTGCCATAGACTATAATATCCATGGGGTTTTCTTCACAAAAATACTGGAGCAGTTTGCCATTTCCCTCTCTAGTAGATTAAGGCAAACAGGTTAAGTGACTTGCCAAAGGTTACACAGCTAGTAAGTTTCTGAAGCTGCATTTGAACTCAGAACTTCCTGATTCCAAGTCCACTGCACTATCCACTAAGCCACTTCACTGCTTAGTGGATATTTATTGACTAACTCTTCACAGACACCAAAATCATGTTCTTTCTTATATACATTGTCCCACTTCCCACATTTATGCCTTTGTAGTGGCCGTCCCCCATGCTTGGCATGCTCTCCCCCTCATCACCCTCTCTTAGAATCCTTGGTTTCCTTTAAGATTTAGCTACCTCCTCTAGAAGGCTTTTCTAGTTCCCATTCCCTCCTCTTCATCCCCCCCTTCCCCCCACCCTGCACCATCCATGCTGCTAGTGGCTTCCCTTCTAAGGCTACCTTTCATCTACATTATATTTATCTTTTATCTATCTATCTATCTATCTATCTATCTATCTATCTATCTATCTATCTATGTCTATCCATCCATCCATCCATCCATCATTTCTACTATTAAAATGTAAGTGCCTTAAGGGCAGGGCCTGTTTTTGCTTTTTCTTTGTATCTCCCAGGCCTATCACAGTGCTTTGCACATAGTAAATGCTCAGAACATGCTTGTTGATTGAAAGATTATAGAATTATAGAACCAAAGAACTTGAGATCTGGAGGGAGCTTAGAAGCAAAGTAGCCCACTCCCTCTCATGTTCCGATGATGAAATTAAGGTTTGGAGAAATAAAATGGAGGCATTTTGTAAGTCTGAAAGTGCAACAGCATTGTGACTTCCTCTTAGTGACTGTCTTCTGGTTCCCTTTCTTGTGTAAACTCAAGTTGGAAGGCCGCCTCATACATATCAGCTGGAAATGTTTCCAAATCACCTGGGAAAATGATGCTGCTTTCAGCAGCTTTTCCACTGAAGGCCAGAAAAAGCTTTATCGAACGATGGAAACTCAACTTTTTTTGAGGACCAATCAAAGTCCAGACCTGCTTCATTCTGTAAGGTTAGTGGAGCTAGTGACTTGCTCTTTCCTATTCAGAGATGCTAGCATGGCTTTCAAGAAGAAAGAAACTAGATCGAGGAAAATGGGATACACTTGCTAAGTCCCTAAAGATTTTTCCTCTAATACCAAAAAATCTACAGTTTGCTCTCCATCCCACTTTGGCGCCTTGTAGTCACGGTAGGTAGTGTTAGACTGAGGAAGATGTAACCTCGAAACCTCACTCAGTTGCTTACTAGCTATATAAGCTGGGTAAGCCACATAATAATTCTTCCTCAATTTCTTTAGCTGTATAATGGAAACAATAAAAGCATCCATTTCACAGAGTTATTGTGAGGACCAAATGAGACATCTATTAGGTGCTTTGCAAACCTTAAATGCTATATAAATGGAGAAGCTAGGTGGCACATGGATAGAGCACCAGGCCTGGAATTGGGAGGACTTGGGTTCAAATCTGACCTCAAACGCTTCTTAGCTGTGTACCCCTATCCAAGTCATTTAACCTTGTTTGCCTAGCCTTTGCCCTTCTGTCTTAGAACTGATACTAAAACAGAAGGTAAGAGCTTTTTTAAAAGGGCTATATAAATGCTAGCTGCTATTATTATTATTATTATTTTAATCATCATACAGAGAATTAGCAAAAAATTTTAGACAGGTTGTTCTCTGATTCAGCTTTTGCCCTTTAGTGATATCAATGAAATTTGATACTCCTTCTCCCAGGGGTAAACCAGGGAAAGAGACAAACTGTTTAGTAGCCTTGGGAATAAAGTAATATGAACTAGATTTTCCAGAGAATTTCCTATAAACTCTATAACCCAAGAGTCAACTCAGAGCCCAGAGAGACAGCTTTATTAGCAAACAGTTGAGGAAGTGGGGTGTGGAACAGAATTGAGGAAACAGTATGAGAGCTGCTGCTTACTTGCCTTTTGACTTAGGGGCTATTACTTTCCTTCCTGAAGCCTCAGTTTCTTCAACCATAAAATGAGGGGACTGTGCTAAATAAGCTTGTTTAAAGGCTCAAGCACTTAGCATAGTGCCTGGCACATAGTAGGCACTTTGTTACTGTTGTTTAATCAACTATATCTGATTCTTTGTGACTCTGCAGACCATCCAATCCATGAGGTTTTCTCGACAAAGATATTGGAGTGTTTGGTCATTTCCTTTTTCTTCATGGGTTTAAGGCAAACAAAGGTTAAGTGACTTGCTCAAGGTCACACAGTTAGTAAGTCTGGATTTGAACTCAGATTTCTCTGACTCCAAGCTCAAAGCTCTATCCATTGAGCCATCTAGTTTTCTCCCATTTAATAAATATTTATTGATTGACTGGCTTCTTCCAGAACTAAATCCTATGATCATACAACCTATTTAATGGGGACATGATCTATAAAATTGTTCAGGTATCCAGTTTTTTTTTTCTCCTTAAAGACATATCCATTGTGGTATTGGAAATTTGGGGGTCCTTGAACTAATTTTGAGGTCTCTGATCTAAACTTCCTGTGGAAGTTTAGGGGTCTTTGAAACTACATTTCCCATGATTCTTGGCTTGCATAATCACGTAGGCAGGAAGAGTAATTATATAGATAGAAGGATAAATAGTGAGTGACTAGATTGGCACTTCCTCTTTTGGTGATTCTGGAGCAGAGCCAGGATGGGGAAGGGAGGTAACAGGGCACATCTTTTAAAATGACTCTCAGCATGGCACGTGGCTTCATTTTTCTAATGGCTACCAATAAATCTTTTAAAACCATAATATTTTTAAATCTATTCTTCTATATCCATTCTATTTCTTACGCCTAGAACTATACTTTTTAACTGGTTTGAAGAATAATTATGCTATTAACCACAAGATCAGACCATGATCCCAAAATTGCCTGACATATCTCCAAGACTGGAATTACCTAAAACCTGTTGCCTTTGGAGCAGCAAGACTGTCATGAATATATCCAGCCCTCTAGAGGCTCTGACTCAAGATTCAAATTACCATGCGGTAATTCAGATTTACAAGGAAGAAGGCCAGGGAATAGGAGGGAGATGGCAGGAAGAGACTTAAGATCTCTGGTCACCTTGTTGATGCTGAACTGGCCCTCGAACCGGCAGCCTTCACCATTATTCAGAGGGATTTTCATCGAATTGTCAATATGCCCGACTTCATGTCTTCCCATCTCATCCTGGATGTCCAGTCCTACCACTGTAAAGCACCCGGGGAACAAAAAGAATAAAAGAAGAGTCACAATCGGAGGCAAGGGGGAAGGATGGAGGCTACTCCCAATGTGTATTTTATTGCAAAACATCCATTACCTGTTTAGCTGGAAAGAAGAAAGGATGGCCAAGCACAGGAGGAAGTAAGAGCAGATCTCTTTAAATCTAAGTAGATACAGACTCTCCCTTTAACTCATAGAGTTTGGCTTAACGTGAGCAGCGAATGGGCATGAGGTATAAAGATTTTATGGAGCCATGGAGGGGACGCCTTTGCCAAGTGTGAGGTTAATGAGGTCCAGATGGAGTCCTACTCTGTAGTTGGAACAAAGAAATCTGGTCTTTGGGAGAAAAGATCTCTGAGGATGATGAATTGGCTCCATCAAACCCCTTTCTTGGTGTCTACTCTGCAAGGGCATCTTCCAATTTAGTAACAAATTTGCAGCTCTGGTCCATCAGTCCTAAATCCATCATCATCAAGCAGCTGAGAGGCTTTGGAGTATTCCCAATTTCCAAATGGGTCCTAATGTTTCATTCTGAAAATGGGAAGAGGGACAACAACAAGTCTACCAGGATGGCTTTATGAAATGTTGCAAGCGGTACTCATCAAAATTGAGGGTGAGCCTGGAAAACATAAGCGACTAGAAAACTGCAGGTGTCTCCATGGCACATTGATATAATCCAAGGCAACAATGAAGAAGAGCAAGTAGGAGTAACCTAAAAGTAAGGGTTCCTTGGTTTCAACACCAGAGCATTCACAGTCCCAACTTTGGGAGTGGTTTTGTGTGTGTGTGTGTGTGTGTGTGTGTGTGTGTGTGTGTGTGTGTGCCCCTGCCTTAGAAGAAGAGTAAGAATAGAGGACAATACCACCAGGGAACCCTTCAAATTTAAGTAGACACATCAGAGCATATCCAAACCCTGGACCCAAAAATGCTGATGTGGGCTGACTGCTTTACTGTATGCTCCAAGAGTGGAAAAGGATCTGGGGCTAAAAAAAAATCTTTCCATTACGTTAATGCTACCAGGTCTCCTATGTGACTAAAATTTTCCTTCTTTTAGGAGCAATGTTCCTGCAACTCTTGAATTAAAGGTCTAAGGCCAGATTTATTTTTCTAATTGAAAGAAAAAAACATTTTTGACTTGCACAGGATCCCTTACTCTGTTCCTACTCTGAGCTATAAAAAAAAAAAAATGACGTAATTCCCATCTGAAGGCCCAAAAGCAATAATGAGGATAAATTCTTCATTCAGATTTTGGTTTTTCACCAAACTGCTCTGACCCATAGTAGTCCCCTTTAACAGATGTCGAAGAGGAGGTGTTATTTGAAGGGAAATGACTTAGCAGGGACTCATGGAGTCAGAGACATTAAATTCTGGGGGTGGAACTGAAGCTTATGGTGGCTTAGGGAAGTTGCCCAAACTAGAGCAAAGGTAGAATGTGAAGGGAATAAAAGAGACACTTATGGTACTTACATTCACAGTGTAAATTTGGCAAACTGATGTTCAAACTGACATCTATTTTGCCTCCACTGTCCTTATCTGGATCGTCAACATACAGTTCATTCACTCTGTAGGAGAGACAAGCACAAGGGTCTTCACTGTAATAGGTGTGTACCACCTCTCCTGTTCTCCCCCAAATCATAGTTTGTTCTACCCTTCCACCCCTTGGCCATTGTTTAACTAGACTTTTACAGTATTTCCCTATTTTAAAATCTTTGGCTGTTGAGTCACAAATCAAAGCCATGAAGGAGAGAGAGGCTCAGTTGGTGGTTTATCCCTAATATTTGGGGATTGGTGTCAGGGAAGATAATCATGTATTCCCCTTAATATGCCCCTTGCTTATTATGTTGCTTCTTTTGCTGGAGAAAGACTAAGAATGAAATAAGCAGAATTATAAATAATTTACATATCGACAAAAACATTATAAAGAAAAATAAGTTTGGAGGACTTGGGAACTTGGATGAATGCAAATAATAAGTGTGGAGGAATAAAGACAAAACATGCCATCTACCTTTTGCTGGAGAGGTGGCAGACTTAAATGCTGAAAGACATGTACATTTTCAGATACGAACAGTGTGGAAATATGTTTTGCTAGACTATTAATATTTAGGATGAGGATTTTTCCTTTTTAATTTTTCAATTGGGAGGGAAGTAGGATGAACCCTCCTTTGATCCAGCTTCTCATGCAAACTAGTATATAGTTTTTAAACTTATTATTTAACCATTATTGAGTATTGGTGTCAGTCTTTGCAAAGGCACAGGGATGGGAGATGAAATGTTGTGCATGAGGAATGACCAGAAGGCCAGGATGACTGTATTGAAGAGTGTTAAGGGGAGTAGGAAGACTGGATCTGAATGTGAAGGGTTTTAAATGCCAAACAAAGATGGTTGTACTTGATGGGAGAGGCAAATGAGAGTCGCTGGAGTTTACTGTGTAGGGGAATGAAATGGTTAGAGCTATGCTTTAGTCATCTGATATTGTGCCCTCTCAGGGATGATGAATTTGATAAGGGGCAGGACCAAGATGGCAGAGTAAAGGCAGGGACTCAACTGAACTCTCCTAATACCTCTCCAAAAAATTTTGAAATAATACCCCAAAACAAATTCTGAAGGGCAGTAAAGTGGCATAGTGGACAGAGTGTCAAGCCCATAGTCGAGAGGACCTGGATTCAAATCTGAACTCAGATAATTCCTAGCTATGTGACCCTGGGAAAGTCACTTAATCTTACTGGCCTAATTCATGCCTTTCTGTCGTAGAGTAGTTACTAAGACAGATAGTAAGGACATGAAAAAATTCTGGAGTAGCAGAATCAACAAAAGTATGGGTTAGGGGGGCATCTGGGTAGCTCAGTGGATTGAGAGCCAGGCCTAGAGACAGGAGGTTCTAGGTTCAAATCCGGCCTTAGACACTTCCCAGCTGTGTGACCCTGGGCAAGTCACTTGACCCCCATTGCCTACCCTTACCAATCTTCCACCTATAAGTCAATACACAGAAGTTAAGGGTTTAAAATTAAAAAAAAAAAAAAAAAGTATGGGTTAGAACAATTTTCTTTCTCAGGAAAATTTAGAAGGTTGGCAGGAAAGCTCTTTTTCCCTGGAATGAGAGTGGAACACATTTTAGCACAGTTCACACCATGGCAAGCCAGCAAGAGGCCTGGAGGGGAGAAGTTGTATCCAGAGCTCTTGGTCTGTAGACTGTAAAGGGATCAGACAATTGGGAAGAAAGAGATTACATGGGATCCTCTGCTGGCACTGGGAGTAGGATTCTGTTGCACTGGCCATATGCAATTCTGGATCATAGACCTAGGGAGAGGAGGAGTACTAGCAGAAGTGGGGAACCTGGCTACCATTCTAGGATGGAAAAAACTATTTTTGGTGATCAAAAACCAGACCACTGACCAGGATAGCAGCAATCACACTTCTCCATAGATCATCCCACCTAGAAAGAACCAAAAACCTCCAGAACTATCTCTGAAAATAGCAGCATGAAAAACCTGAAGCTTGGGACAGTACCCCCTCCACCCAGGGTGGCAGAGCGCAATGTTAACATAAATTTAAAAGTCAAGAAGTAGGCTGTGAAAATGAGTAAGCAATATACAAAGAACATGACCACAGAAAGTTAGTATGGTGACATACTAATTTAATTAGGAAAATTAAAACAAACTTGGAATAAGACAACAAAGTCAAAATAGGTATATCTAAAGCTTCAAAGAAAAGAAAAATGTAAATTGGTCTCTGACCCCAAAAAAAATTCCTGGAAGAGGTCAAAAGGGATTTAAAAACTCAAATAATAGAGGTGAAGGAAAAATTGCAAAAGAAATGAAAGTGATGAAAGATAATCACGAAAGAGTCAACAGCTTGGAAAAAGAAGTACAAAAATACTGAAGAAAATAACTTCTTAAAACAGATTAGTTCAAATGGAAAAAGAGGCACAAAATCAGCTGAAGAGAAGAATTTCTTAAAAAGCATATTTGGCCATATGGAAAAAGATGTACAAAAATTCACTAAAAGAAACAACTCTTTTAAAAGTTAGTGGCCAAATGGAAAAGAAGGTACAAGAGCTCACTGAAGATAATTCCTTAAAAATTAGAATTTGGCAAGTGGAAGCTAATGACTCCATGAGACAGCAAGAAAAAATGAAACAAAACCAAAAGAAAAAAATAGAAGAAAATGTGAAATAACACATTGGAAAAAAACTGATCTGGAAAATGGAGTAAGGAAAAAAAATTAAAGAATTTTTGGACTATATGAAAACCATGATAAAAAGAAAAAGAGCTAGATACCATATTTCTTTCTTTCTTTTTTAAACTTAAATTTAAAATTTTTATTTTTTAAACACTTACCTTCCAGCTTAGAATCAATACTGTGTATTGGTTCTAAGGCAGAAGAGTGGTATGGGTTAGGCAATGGGGGTTAAATGACTTGCTCAGGGTCATACACCTAGGAAGTGTCTGAGTCCAGAATTGAACCTAGGACCTCCCATCTCTAGGCTTGGCTCTCAATCCACTTAGCCACCCAGCTACCCACCTTGACACCATATTTCAAGAAGTTATTAAGGAAAATTGCCCTTAGATCCTAGAATCAGAGGGTAAAACAGAAATGAAAAGAATCTACCTGTTACAAAATAAAAACTTCCAGGAATATTATACTCAAATGCCACTGCTCCCAGGTCAAGAAGAAATACTGTAAGCATCCAGAAAGAAACAATTCAAATATAGTGGAGCCACAGTCAGGATAACACAAAATTTGGCAGCTTTTACATGAAAGGACTAGAAGGTTTGGATTAGGTTGTTCTGGAGGGCAAAAAGGAGCTAGAATTGGGAGTTGGGAGGATGGTGAGAAGATAATGAACTTTGTTGTGGACATGATGATTTTTTAAAACCTAATCTTTGGTCTTGGAATCAATACTAAGTATTGGTCCCAAGACAGAAGACTGGGAAGGACTAGGCAATGGGGGTTTAGTGACTTGCCCAATCTAGAAACCCAGATTCTAGGATCTGAGGTTAGGAAGTATTTGAGGCCAGATTTAAAACCAGGATCTACTGTCTCTAGGCCTGGCTCTCAATCTACTGAGTTACCTAGCTGCCCCCGACATGTTGATTTTGAGATTCCTACAGGACATCTGGTTTCAAATATCTGATAGGTAGCTGGTAATGAAGGACTGAAGCTCAACAAAGGAAAAAGAGCTGAATATTTGGATCTGGGAATCATCTGCACAGAGATGACTGAATTCATAGGAGTAGAGGAGGTTACAGAGAAAAGAGAAGAGAGCTCGGGACAGAACCAAAGGAATCTGAGGAGCAGTCAAAAGGTAGAAGGAGAATTAAAAGCAGAAATGTCTTCTAATATAGGAAAGAATATTTAGGAGGAGAGACTGGTCAATAGCACCGAATGATGCAGAGGTCAAGAAAGGGTAAGGACTAATAAAAGGTCTTTGGCTTTGGCAATGAAGAGATTGCCAGTAACTCTGACGATTACTTCAGTTGAGTGATAAGGTCAGAAGCTAGATTGCAAATGGTTGAGAATTAAAAAGGAGAAGTGGAGGCAAAGAGCCAGGCATCTTTTTCTATGAGTTTGGCTGTAAAAAGGAGGAAAGATGAGGAATGGAAACTTGAAAAAAAAAAAAAAAAGGAAACCTGAAGTGATAGTAGTCAAGTGAGGGTGTTTTAAGAACATATTTGTAAATGGGATGGAAGGATCCAATAGAGAGGGAAAGAATGGAGTTTTGAGAAGATAGAAGGAATAGGGAGAGAGGATTAAAATTCTCTGGAGACTATATTTTTATATTATTTATTAGATAGGGAAAGCAGATTGGAGAGAGAAAAGGCACATAATCGCATACCGGTTGCTTAGTTAATCTGAGTTTCCTACTCATCTCCTGTCTCCCTTCGCTAGCAAAGAGAGTGTGCTGCTTCCTCGATCCCTAATTTATAACCTCCATGACATCCTTTTTTCTGGGTCTCCCTGGTTGGACAGACTTGACCACAGTCCAGGTCAAGGCCAGTCTACCAGATGCCAGGATCATGTGGGACAAGATGCAAGCATCTTCAGAATGCCAGGGAGCCAGAGGCTTCTCGTCATACAGAAAAGCCTCAGGCCTCAAGTTCCCAACTCAATCAAAGTGAGTGAGTGGGACCAAAATGCATTTTTCAAAATTTTCCTTTTAGAAAGGAAAAGGGGGGGGGACACAATCTATATTAAATTCAACACAAAAACAACTATGAGGGAAATATATTAGAGGAAATGGAATTAAGGGTATGAATGGGTGGGGAGTGATAGTGATACAAAAAGAAAAAAAGATCATCAATAAAACATCAAAAAATAGACTGGAAGCAGAAAATTCAAACCAAAAGGGCTATTTTGGTACTGTTGCATTTAGTAAATACTTTTAAAAATCGTTCACAAGGGGGCACCTATGTGGCTCAGTGGATTGGGAGCCAGGCCTAGAGATGGGAGGTCCTGGGTTCAAATCTGACATCAGACTCATTTTAGCTTTGTGAGCCTGGGTAAGTCATTTAACCCCAAATGCCTAGCCCTTACTGTTCTTCTGACTTGGAACCAATACACAGTAATGATTCTAATTTGGAAGGTAAAGGTTTAAAGAAGCCCTACACAAAAGAAGCTCACAGTTTCACTTGTAGGCCTCTTTCTGGTGCTATTATTATTATTATTTTTTGTATATTAAAATGTTCATGTTTGTCAAGTTCTTAGAAAACAGTACATTTGGAGGGATTGAACTTAGTGAGGAAACAGGCCATCTTCAGAGAGTCGAGTAAAATAACAGAAGAGGAATGGAGAATAATGATACTACTACTAATATTACTATCAGTATTTATATAGTGTTTACCATGTGCCAAGCACTGTGCTTTCCAAATATTATCTCTTTTGATCCTCACAACAGCTTTGGGAAGTAGATGCTATTATTATTCCCATTTTACAGATGAGGAAACTGAGGCAAATGGAAATTAAGTGGATTGCCTACGGTCACAAAGCTAAGTAGTATTTGAAGCCAGATCTGAAGTCTGGTCCTCCTGACTCTAGGCCCCGTGCTCTATCCACTGTGGTTACGGCAAATGGCTATGAGGCCAAGTCATTTTCTGAGAGGGAAGAAAGGGAGACACTTGCACTGTGAAGAGCTTCTTTTAAGGAGAGAGAAAATGTCAAAGAGAATCTTGGAACACATCTTGCTCATCTCCATCTTTGCATAGCCTCTATGCCTCCACTCTCTTTTTCTTCCTCTTCACTTGCTGTAATCTTATCTCCTGAAGGTTCACCCCAAATGGCATAGCCTTGGTAAAGCTCTCCTCAATTCTCCCAGTTGGAAGAGCTCTCCCTCTAAGACTGTTCATGCTATTTAATTTCCATCTCCTGGACACTTTTCATTCTAATTTATATTATTTTTATGTACGTGGGTCCTTTCCCTGCAAGACTCTAAGCTCCCTAAGGGCTCCCCATTTCTTTTCCTAGCCCTTTTAGCTCCTAGCACAGTACCTTGACTACAGTAGGCAAGACTTTTGCTGGACTTGTAAAACCCTTACTAACATCCTAGTATCCTAGGATTGGTTTGTGGCTTGGTCTCTAATTTTTGGAAAGCATTTTTCTAAAATTGCCGCTTGTCTGGGAGAGGAATTATTTCTATCAAAGAAGTTTTGGACTGGATTGGTGATCTCATTGGCAAAGGAAATTCTCAAAAGGAGACTCCCTCTACCGATGCAGATTTGATATAAGAAATTTAGATTTAGAATTGTAGAAAATTGTTGGGGGGGGGAGTGCTAAGAGGTTAAGTAACTGGTTCAGGGTCACACAGCCAGGACACATCAGAGATGGGACAAATAAGTTAACTTGGCTTTTAAAACTACTAACGTAGCTTTTGTAAATAATTTGGGGTAGGTGAGTGGCGGAGCAATGTTTAAAAACAAGAATCCTGGCAAAAAACTGGAAACTGAGGGGATGTTCCTCAATTGGTGAATGGCTGAACAAATTGTGGTGTATGATGGTGATGGAATACTATTGTGCTGTAAGGAACGATGAAATGTTTGATTTCTATAAGAATTGGAAGGACCTCCATGAACTGATGTGGACTGAAATGAGCAGAACTAGGAGAACATCATACACAGTAACTGAAACATTGTGGGATGATCAAATGTGATAGACTTTGCTACTAACAGCAACGATCCAGGACAATTCTGAAGGACTTATAAGAAAGAACGCCCTCCACATCTGGAGAAAGAACTGTGGGAGCAGAAACACAGAAGAAAAATATATGATTTATCACTTGTTTATATGGATATAGGATACAAAAATGAATAATATGGAAGTGGGTTTTGAGTGATAATACATGTATAACCTGGTGGAATTGCTTGTCAACTATGAGAGAGAAGAGGGAACAGGGGAGGGAGAGAACACGAATCTGAATCATGTAACCTTTGGAAACTTATGTGTAGATTTGTTACTGGAATAAAATAAAGAAAAAAACCCCCAAAACCAGCAACCCCAATTCCCTGGTCAACAGAATGAGGTCGTTCTAATAGATGAAACTGATAAACGGGATAGTTGAACAGATTTTGTCTTGACAATGATCAAAACAAGACTAAATGACTTCTTGCTGTCTCTTCCAGATCTATCAGTTTCTGAATTCCGTGAGCTAATCCCCTGACCCTATTAACTGAGGTGAAGGAGTAAATGTTCATTCTACATTGGCCTGCCTTCTTCATCCTTGTTCCTGGGTGAATGCCATCTCTCCATCTACTTTAGCAGTGCCAGGAAAAGGGAAGAAAGAAAGCTGTCTCTGATCCTCTGAACCACCCAGATAAACCTGGGGAGATAAACACCTTTTCTCATGTTGAGCTCACATTTTAGGCCCTGAAATAAATGGGACACATAAAAGACAATGCAGGAGGCAGGTAACAAAAGGTCCACTTCTGACCCTCTGCCACCAAGCTGGCGACCCATCAGCAGAACCATTAGTAGGTCAGCCAAGGCGTGGATTGTTTTCTCCTTAAGCCGAATGCCCCTCCACCTAAGGCTTCAGCACCCAACCACCGCCTCCTTCCCATGAAATCTCAACCGTCATGTATTTTCGGGTGACTAATCTGATGGTCATGTAGGGAAGGGCCCCAAGCTCCTCCTTGGAGGCTGCAAAGGCTCGTCCTCTGATGCTATTCAGCTCCCTACCGGGAGTTGGAGACATACCTTTTATGTCTTATGGAGAGATTACGAAGATTAAGTCACACCTTGTAATCTTCCCTGGAGAGTGAGCTCACTCAGGAGCAGCATTAATCCCCAGGAGGGAGGCTACATGACCTCACCTTTCTGGGCCCCAGGGGGCTGCTCCAAGCACAATCCCCAGTCGGCCCAGTTTCATAAGACTCTCAGTAACCTGGCAGGGCGCCCAATTCCCCTCTGTTCTTTGGCATTTCCATGACACACCCAGCTGGTGCTCTAGAAAGGGCTTCAAGCCCAGCCTTCCGGACCTTTAAATGCTACCAAAAGAAAAGGCATAACCATGCCAAGGTGAGGGATGGAAAACGCATTTGGCCTCCAAAGGCCTTCCTTCAGTCTGGGGAAGTCAATCTGTGTTATGTAACCCTCCGTGTACACAGAAAGACTCCGTGTTTCTCTATTGCTTCTTCTCGAAGGACCTCACGCCGCTATATAAACATCTATTGATTAGATCTTCCATGGCATCCAGATGAGGCAAATGCAGTCATCTCTGTGATATACGGCCAATTTCTCATTCCAGGCTGGCATCTATTTGCCATCCGACACATCCTGGGGCTAGTATCCTTTGACGTACCAATAGTAGACGTAAACTGATTTGCTTGGCCCAAGCCAAGCAAAATTGGAACGATAAATCTACTGCCAGAGTCATCCAGGGAGTATTCCTAAAGCAAAAACAAACGACTTGAGAAGGACCAATCCCTTTGGATTACCCATGCTGCTGCTCTTTCCCCACAGTCAGGGACAACTGAGAAAAGACTAGACTTAGAAATCCCTAGTGTGTACACAGGGCTCCTTTCTGGACCCCAACCCTGGGGAGGCCCTACATTCTCACTAGGGTAAAGGCTGAGACTCAGGCAGGTGGGTTCAGGTGATCTGCTCTGGGTTCCTGTGACAGACACATTCTCTGCCATTTCCAGGTCCCCTCAGAGGTTCTCATCTGCCCTGAGGGAATTTTAGTGTCCAGATAGAGCTCTGAAACTGTATTGACCCTTCCTTTCTTTGTTTGGAGAACTCTGTAGCACTGAATTTGGGGGATCTGGGTTGGAATCTCAG